>NC_089219.1:76406473-76706473 GCF_963924675.1 Phocoena phocoena | reverse complement strand
GGTAAGGGTGGGGGGGGAGGGATACATTGGGAGATTGGGATTAACATATACACACTACTATATATATAATAGATAACTAATAAGAACCTACTGTATAGCACAGGGAACTCTATTCAATACTCTGTAATGGCCTATATGGGAAAAGAATATTAAAGAGTGGATAGGTCACTCTCACCTTCTGAGACGGCCCACACTCTGTGGAGTGTGTTTCTCTCTAAATAAATCCACTTCTTACCTATCACTTTGTCTCTCACTGAATTCTTTCTGTGACGAGACATCAAGAACCTGAGCTTCATTAAGTCCTGAGATGAGGTGTGTGATCTCAGTTAAAAGACTGTGGGTTCAAGTCCCAATCTGGGTTTTGGCTGGGTTCGAATCCTGACCCATGGGTTCAAGTCCCAATCTGAGTGGCATGGTTTCACTTCTGCCCCTTTCAGTTGATGCACTGATCATTGGTTCTTTCTGCCTAATACTGGGATTCAGTATTAGTAAGTCCACTTGGCTAACTAACCCAAAGCATCATCTAACAGCTGCACCTCTATCAGTAATAAAGCTGACGCATTGGTTTCCATCAAAAAAAATTTTTTTTAATTTAAAAATTAAAAAAAAAAGAGCGGATATATGGGTATGCATAACTGATTCACTTTGCTGTACACCTGAAACTAACACAACATTATAAATCAACTATAAAAATTAAAAAAAACAAAATTAAATTAAAAATACAGTCTTTTCTTGAGAACGTTCTTAAAATGATGCATAATCTTACACAGTAGTTTTCATGTTCGCTGAAGCTGCTACAAAGACACCAGAGGAATTACTCTTGCGGGCAGAAACTAAAAATACACAGCTGCTTCTCCATAATATGTTATCACCAGCTCAGCAGGGCCAGTTTAATTTCTCTCAGGCATAACTGGTCCTCATTTTGCAAGGTTCTGAACAAGTGAAACAGTCCCTACCCTCAGTATGAAATGAAAGAGGATCCAGGTGGTCAAGGTATCAGACAAAAAGAGACACAGGAAGAAGCCCAAGGCCGAAGTTCAGGCTTCCCACCACCATCCCACACTTGGCCGCCATTTCCCCACCTTAATCCCCTCTGCATACTATATATTAACATACCATGCAGTTTCGTCAAGTTCTCTCGTGAAACAGTCATTTCATTTCCATCTTCCTCCAGCTAATCTGGCCTGCTCTTTCCTTCCAACTTTGTCTCTAATAATTGATACAAATGAATTCTGTCTCCTTACACCGGTGTTCCCTGCATACCCCACTAGAGTGTAAGTGCCACAAGAACAGGGACCCTGTTCCTCTTATTACTATTATATTCACGGAGCTGAGTCCAGTGTCTAGCACAAAGGAGGTGCTTCGTAAATACTTGTTAAAGTAAATGGAATATTCATTCACAGTGCCAGGTCTTTGTCCCAGTAATCCTCTCTACCCCGAATGTCCTCACTCTTCATCTCCAAAATTCTGAAACCCACATTCATCTCTGTTATGAACTGAATGTTTGGTTCTCCCCACCCCAAATTCATATGTTGAGATTCTAACCCCAAATGTAATAGTATTAAGAGGTGAAGGCTTTGGAAGTCGTTTAGGTCATGAGGGTAGAGCCCTCATGAATGGGATTAGTGCCCTAATAAAAGAGCCCCAAGAGAGCTCTCAACCCTTAATCCATGTGAGGACACAAGAAGACGTCATCCGTGAACCAGGAAGCCAGCTCTCTCTCACCAGACACCAAATCTGGTGATCCTGGACTTCTCAACCTCCAGACTGTGAGAAATAAACTTATGTTTTTTGGCCACCCAGTCTGGATGCTTTGTTACAGCCGCCCAAACTGACTAAGGTAATCTCATTCTTCTAACAGGGATGGCATTTCAAGTTTGCTCTGTACAATTTAGTGTTTGAATATATCCCACACTGGTGATATCCATTTAGTGTTCAGGAAGAGACATAGTCGACTGTTAGGTTCTTTGCTGCTCCTAACCCATTTGGTTGCTCAGTGAACACTGAAACTCAAGTGGACACTTATAATATCTGCAACTTGCCAGAAGGAGCTCCACTTAATGTTTTGAGATCAGGACTGCAGTGTTCAGCTTTCAAATAAATTGGCTTAATCCCAGGAAGGTCTGACTAACTGCAAAAAATGAGTCAGAAAATATAGAGTAAGTAGTCCTGATCCAAGGAACGTAAGATCATCCTTAGAGCAAAGTCATTCCCGAAGAAGGGCGATAAATTCCCTCAGTAGGAACATTTGGACCTGACTTTTCTAAACATCCAATTCTTCCCCTCCACACAACAAACCCTCACTCCCATTTTTACATGGACTGAATAAGAGCTCTTCTATAGGGTTGTAAGCATTTGTGGATGACAGCCTCTGGAATCATTTTGTCCTGCAGTCACTCAAATGAGTGTTTTAGTCTCTTGTGGACCACTTGCTCTAAGGCAAAGACTCGTGGGAGTACTTGCTTCTCCTCCGTGACAAGAAGGATATAAACACCAGTTAAAATCCAACTTCTGGGCTTCGCTGGTGGCGTAGCGGTTAAGAATCTGCCTGTCAATGCAGGGGACACGGGTTCGAGCCCTGTTCTGGGAAGATCCCACATGCTGCAGAGCAACTAAGCCTGTGCACCACAACTACTGAGCCTGCGCTCTAGAGCCCGCGAGCCACAACTACTGAGACCATGTGCCACAACTATGGAGCCTGCGTGCCTAGAGCCCGTGCTCTGCAACAAGAGAAGCCCTACAATGAGAAGCCCATGCACTGCAACAAAGAGTAGCCTCCGCTTACCGCAACTAGAGAAAGCCCTCATGCAGCAACGAAGACCCAACACAGCCAATAATAAATAAATAAATTAAATAAATTTATTTAAAAAAAAATAATCCAACTTCTGTGGCAACACATGACTCCAAACAACCAGTAGTTGTAGAATAGACCTAGAAAGAGGATTTTTTTCCCCTAAAATTTCTATTTAGTGACAGAAATGACCAGTTTTTCCACCATTAGGCAATCTGTGACCTACTAGATTAATTAAGATCATATTTTATCAAATGGAAACTTGTATCAGGACTCTTCCCATTGTAAATAACTAAAACTAAGCCAAAAGGGGAATTTAATGGCAAACCTAACTGAAAAGTCCTAAGGTTGTCTGGCTTTAGGTATGGTCTAGGGTAGGAGCAGGCAAACTATAGCTCATTGCCTGTTTTTATAAATAAAGTTTTATTGGCACACAGACATGCTTGTTCTTTCAAGTATTGTCTATGGCTACTTTCAAGCTACAATAGCAGTACTGAGTACTTGCAAGATAGACCTTATAACCAGCAAAACAAAGTATTTGTTCTGTGGCTCTTTCTAGAAAAAGTTTGCTAGCTCCTAACTTAGGGGCTCAGGTGATGTCATCAGGATTCTCTAAGCTCTTGCCTTTGGATCCTCCTCTGAGATGGCTTCACTTTTGGGTGTCACATGTATCTCCAGCATCTCCATGCTGATTTCATTCCTTTCTGCTAACAGTCTTAGTAGAGAAGAACACTTCTTTTCCAGTAACTCTTGACAAAAATCCTAGGGTTTACTCTAAACTGACAAGTTGGATGAGGTACCCATCTTTGGGTTGATGCCTTATGGGTAGGAAGATGGACTTTTCACTGATTGGCTTAGGTCTGGGTCACACCATCCTGTTGCTGGGGTTGGATCAGTCACCACAAGCAACAGGGACTAGGAATAAGGGAGAGGTTCTCCAAGGGGGAAGAATGCTAGCTTCCTAGCAAAATCTACAAATGTCTGTTATGAGACTTTTCCCTGGTTGGTCACATTCTGGTCTTGGACATTTCTCAAAGTATGTCAATGAGTTATTTGTATAATTTTAGAGATCCTTAAACAGAGTTACTATTAATAACATCCAGCTGTTATTGATGAGGTTTCAGTGCCAGATACAATACTAAGTACTTAATAAATATTATCTTATTTATCCTTCCAACAGCTATAAACACTAGGCATTTTTATTTCCAATTTACTAATGAGGCAAATAAGGATGAGATATTTAACAATAAATTGGCCTAAAAGTTCCACAGTCAGGATTGGAACCTAGAGCTGTCTAACTGTGAACTTGAACTGTGCTGCCCTGCCTCCCCACCGTTATAGCCTCCCATGTCTGGGAATTCCCTACTACACCCTCTGTGCCTAAATAGTGCTTGAGCACTGAACTGGTGACCAACAGGCCTGAGTTCTAGTGAACTGAACTCTGCCATTAACTCACTGGGTGACTTTTAGCAAGTTACTTAATCAGTTTTTGGGATCTCGGTTTCCTCATCTGTAAAATGAACAGTTTAAACTACCAGTGACATTCAAACTATGTTCTACTAGGAGAGGGGCTTCTGTGGCAGTGCCTTAGAGTTTGCCATAGAGACTGAGGGACACTCAGCAAGTGCTCTCTGCACACTCATCCAATTTCATCATCTCCATTGCTCTCCATTGGACTCCTTCTTAAGTCTAATATATAAAGAATAAACATTTCTGTTGCAAAAAAAATTTAACCATGGAACTAGAAGGCCTCCAAGATCCGTCACTATTCTCTGCTTGTTCTTGCACTTCCCTCTCCCTTTTTGTGTCCTGGCAGGCTGACCTGTGTGGATGGACTACATCAACAGGTTTCCTGTGCTCTGTCTTCCTGTTGGGTTCAGCCAATAGGAAAGTAGCAGAAAAGGGATGAAAGGACAGAGAGGTTAGGGTATTGATTCCCCTGGATCAGTGGCTAGGTTCAAAGACCACAGTTACTATTGGTGGCCCCCTCCATCAGCTCTGTTTGGGTTTGGAAAACTGCTCCATTCTCTGCCCCAATCCCATCTAGCAGTAGTAATGGTTCATTGCTCTCGCTAGCCCTGGGGTACACTACCATCCCTTGGAATCTTGCTGCAATGATAGTGTGTCTGGTTTATGTAGCTACTGTTGTAAATAGTCCCTTCTTTAAGTACTCCTCACTGGAGAAGGTGGCAAAGTAGGAGGACCCAGAACTCATTTCTACCCATGGACACACCAAGACTACAACTACTTATAGAGTAACTATCTATGAGAACCACCTGAAGACTAGCATAAAAGATTTCCCACAACTAAAGACATAAAGGAAAAAACCACAATGAAACAGGTAGGAGGAGCAGAGATGTGGTACAGTCAGGAGTCCCACCCATGGGTCACTGACCCACAAACGGGAGGAAATCACAATCAAAGAAGTTCTCTCCAGGGAGCAAAGGGACTGAACTCCACTTCATGCTCCCCAGCCCAGGGGGCCCAAATGGGAAAAATGAGAATGCCTGGCTTCAAAAACCAGTGGGGCTTACATTTGGAAGACCCAAAGGCTACAGGAAACAGATTCTTGTCTGAAAGGGCTCATTCAAAATCTCACACACTTCGAGTCCCAGGGCAGAGGCAGTAGTTTGAAAGGAGTCTGAGTCAGACCCACTTGCTGATCTTGGAGAGCTTCCCAGAGAGACAGGAGGTAACTGGGACACCCCCTGGGGATGGAGATGTTAGCAGGCCTTTTGAAGTGGTGTTTAACTGCAATAACACTGGCACTTGAAAGAGCCATTTTGGAACACTCCCTCTAGCCTGTTAGTACCAGGGACCTGGCCCCTCCCACCAGTGGGCTGGCACCAGTGCCCCTCCTATGCAGCCAACAGAGCAGGAAGCCTATCCCTCCCTCCGGTGTACCCACAGCCACCACACAAGGCATAGCCTCACAGCCAACCAGACCAGAGGCCAGCCCCACCTACCAGCACACTCACAGTAGTTGGCCGACCAGAACAGAAGGGTGCACACAGCCCACATAGGGACACGCCTAGAACACAGAACTATGGTGACCAGAGGGGAGCATGCTGCTGGGTCCCATAGAATGTTTTCTACATATGGCCACTTCTCCAAAATTGGGAAATGTAACCAACCTATTTAACACATACAAAGAAACACAGATAATTGGGCAAAATGAGACAGAGGAATACGTTCCAAATGAAGGAACCAGACATAATGTCAGAAAAGGAACTAAATGAAGTAGAGATAGCAATCTACTCGATAAAGAGTTCAAGGTAAATATGCTCCATGAAGTTGATAAGGATGCTCAACAAACTTCATAAAGATAAAGGTGCTCTTATCTTTAAAGATAAAGAATCTCAATGAACTTGAAAGAATGAATAAACACAGAATGTCAACAGAGTTAGAAAATATAAAGGACCAAACAGAGTTGAAGAATACAATAACTGAAATAAAAAATACACAGAATCAGAATCAGCAGTAGATTGGATGCTACAGAGGAATTAATCAGCAATGTGGAAGACAAAGTAGTGGAAATCACCCAAGCTGAATAGAAGAAAGAATTTTTTAAAATGATAGTTTAAGAAACCTCTGGACAACATAAAGCGTACTAACATTCACATTATAGGGGTCCCAGGAAAAGAAGAGAGAACAAAAGGGTCAGAAAACTTCTTATTTAAAGAAATAATAGCTGAAAAATTTCCTAACCTGTGGGGGAAGGAAAAAACCAGACATCCAAGTCCAGGAATTACAGAGAGTCCCAAAAAAGATGAATCCAAAGAGGTCCACATCAAGACACATTCTAATTAAAATGGCAAAAATTAAAGATAAAGAGAATCTTAAAAACAGTAAGATAAAAACAACTAGTTATGCACAAGGGAATGCCCATAAGACTTTCAGCTGGCTTTTCAGCAGAAATTTTACAGTCCAGAAGGGAGTGGCATGGTATAGTCAAAGTGTCAAAAGGAAAACAAAACCAAAAACCTATAACTAAGAATACTCTACCTGGCAAGGTTCTCATTCAGATTTGAAGGAGAGATAGTCCTTCAGACAAGCAAAATCAAAAAGAGTTCAGCACCACTAAGATGGCATATAAGAAATGTTAAAGAGATTTCTCTAAGAGGAAAAGAAAAGGCCACAACTATAAATATAAAAATTATGAAAGGAAAAAAAATCTCACTGGCAAAAGCAAACATACAGCAAAGGTAGTAGATCAACCACTTACAAACCTAGTAGGAAGTATAAAAAACAAAAGTAGTAAAATCACCTATATCCATTATGAGTAGTTAAGGGGTACACAAAACAAAAAAAGATGTAAACTATGACAGAAAACACTAATGTTGAGGGAGAAAAGAGTGAAAATGTAAGATGGTTTGACTGTGTTTGAACTTGAGATCAACTTGAAAAAAGTCAACATAATCATGTATAACTATACATTATATATGAACCTCAGCTATTCACAAACCAAAAACCTATAATAGATACATACAAAGAGAGAGAGAGAGAGAGAGAGAGAGAGAGAGAGAGAGAGAGAGAATCCAAAAGAAAACAAAAGGAGAAACACAAAAGAACTACAAAAACAACCATAAAAAAATTAACAAAATGGCAATAAGTACCTACCTATCAATAATTACTTTAAATATAATGGGCTAAATTCTCCAATCAAAAGACACAGAGTGCCTGAATGGATAAAAAGAAAAAAGACCCATATATATGCAACTACAAGAGACTCACTTCAGGGGCTTCCCTGGTGGTGCAGTGGTTGAGAGTCCGCCTGCTGATGCAGGGGACACGGGTTCGTGCCCCAGTCTGGAAGATCCCACATGCCGCAGAGTGGCTAGACCTGTGAGCCATGGCTGCTGAGCCTGTGCGTCCAGAGCCTGTGCTTCACATTGGGAGAGGCCACAACAGTGAGAGGCCCGTGTACTGCAAAATAAAAAAAAAAAAAAACAAATATTAACAAACATAAAGGGAGAAACTGGCAGTAATACAATAATTTTAGGTGACTTCAACACCCCACTTACATTAATGGACAGATCGTCCAAACAGAAAAATCAATAAGGGAATTCTGGCCTTAAATGATACATTAGTTTATCCATATAATAGATATATACAAAATAGATATATACAAAACATTTCACCCCAAACCAGAAGACTACAAATTCTTTTCAAGTGCACGTGGAACATTCTCCAGGATAGATCACATGCTAGGCTACAAATCTCAAATCTAGGAAGACTGAAATCATATCAAGCATCTTTTCTGACAATACCAGTATGAGACTAGAAATCAACTGCAAGGAAAAACTGCAAAAAACACAAACACATGGAGGCTAGACAACATGCTACTAAACATCCAATAGTTCACTGAAGAAATCAAAGAGGAAATCAAAAAATACCTAGAGACAAATGAAAACAAAAACATGATGATCCAAAACCTATAGGAAACAGCAAAAGCAGTTCTAAGAGGGAAATTTATAGCAATACAAGCTTACATTAGGAAACAAGAAAAATCTCAACCTAACCTTACACCTAAAGTAACTAGAGAAAAAACAACAAACAAAACCCAAAGTTAGTAGAAGGAAAGAAAGCATAAAGATCAGAGCAGAAATAAATAGGACTTAAAAGAAATTGAAAAGATCAATGAAACTAATATCTGGTTCTTTGAAAAGATAAACAAAATTGATAAACTTTAGCTAGACTCCTTAAGAAAAAAAGGGAAGCTGCTGCATAGTACAGGGAGATCAGCTTGGTGCTTTGTGATGACCTAGAGGGATGGGATAGGGAGGGTGGGAGGGAGGCTCAAGAGGGAGGGGATATGGAGATATATGTATACATATAGCTGATTCACTCTGTTGTACTGTAGAAACTAACACAATATTGTAAAGCATTTATACTCCAATAAAGATGTGAAAAAAAAAAAGATCACCAAAAACTAAAAAATAAAAAGAGAGAGAGAGGGCCCAAATAAAGAAAATCAGAAATAAAAGAGGAGAAGTTACAACTGGCACCATAAGAATACGAAAGGATCATAAGAGATTACAACAAACAATTATATGCCAATAAAAGGGACAACCCAGAAAAAATCAATAATTTCTTAGAAATGTACAATCACCCAAGACTGAATCAGGAAGAAACAGAAAATATGAACAGGCTGATTTCCAGTAATGAAATTGAACCAGTTAGAAAAAAAAAACTCCCAACAAAAGTCATGGACTAAATGACTTCACTGGTGAATTCTACCAAACATTTAGAAGAGTTAACACCTATGCTTCTGAAGTTATTCCAAAAAAATCAAAGAGGAAGAAACACTTTTGAACTCATTCTATGAGGCCATCATCACCCTGATACCAAAGTCAGACAAAGATATCACACAAAAAAGAAAATTACAGGACAATGTCACTGATGAAATAGATGCAAAAATCCTCAACAAATTATTAGCAAACTGAATTCAATAATACATTAGAAGGACCATACACCATGAACAAGTGGGATTTATCCCAGGGATGCAAGGGTGGTTCAATCCCCGCAAATCAATGTGATAAACTCATTAAACAAATTGAATAATATTACATAATCTCAAAAGGTGCAGAAAATATTTTGAAAAATTTCAATATCTATTTATGATAAAAACTCTCAGAGTGGGTATAGAGGAAACATACCGCAATATAATAAAGGCCATATATAACAAACCCACAGCCAACATCATACTCAATGGTGAAAATCTGAAATCATTTCCCCTAAGATCAGAACAAGAGAAGGATGGCCACTCTTGCCACTTTTATTCAACATAGAGTTGGAATCCTAGCCACAGCAATCAGAAAAAAATAAAAGGAATCCAAATTAGAAAGAAGTAAAACTCTCATTGTTTGCTGAGGACCTGATACTATGTATAGAAAGTTCTAAAGACCTACCAAAAAACTATTCAAATAAATGAATTCAGTAAATTTGCAGGATACAAAATTAATATACAGAAATCTGTTGCATTTCTATATACTACTAACAAACTATCAGAAAGAGAAATTAAGAAAACACTTCCATTTACTATTGCATCAAAAAGAATACCTAGGAATAAATCTAACCAAAAAGCTAAAGACTTGTACTCTGAGAACTATAAGACATTGATGAAAGAAATTGAAGATGACACAACTGAAGGAAAGATATATTGTGCTCATGACTGGAAGAATTAATACTGTTAAAATAACCACATTACCCATGGCAATCTACAGATTCAATGTTATTTCTATCAAAATACCAAGGATACTTTTCACAGAACTAGAATAATCCTAAAATTTGTATGGAAACACAAAAGTCCCTGAAGAGTCAAAACAATCTTGAGAAAGAAGAACAAACCTGGTGGTATCACATGCCCTGATTTTAAACTATACTACAAAGCTACAGTAATTAAAACAGTATGGTACTGGTGCAAAAACAGACACATAGATCAACGGAACAGATTAGAGAGTCCCCATATATGCTTATGTGGTCAATTAATCCATACAAGGTGGCATGAATACACAATTGGGAAGAAATAGCCTCTTAAATGGTGCTGGGAAAACTGGACAGCTACATGCAAATGAGTCAAATTTAACTACTTTCTCACACCATAGACAAAAATAAGCTCAAAATGGATTAAAAACTTAAATGTAAATTCTGAAACCATAAAACTCCTAAAACATATGCTCTTTGACATTGGTCTTAGCAATATTTTTTTGGTTCTGTCTCCTCAGGTAAGAGCAACAAAAGCAAAAATTAACAAGTGGGACTATATCAAACTGAAACATTTTGCACAGCAAAGGAAACTATCAACAAAACAAAAAGGTTGCCTACTAATGGGAGAAGACTTCTGCAAGTTATATATCTGATAAGGGGGTAATATCCAATATATACAAAGAACTCACAAAACAACATTAAAAAAACAAAACAACTTGATTAGAAAATGGGTAGACAATTTGAATAAACAGTTTTCCAAAGAAAATAGACAGATGGCCAAGAGACATATGAAAAAATGCTCAACAGCACTAATCATCAGGGAAGTGCAAACCAAAACCACAGTAAAATACCACCTCACACCTGTCATAATGGCTATCATCAATAAGACAATAATAAGTGTTGATGAGGTTGTGGAGAAAAGGGATCCCTCATGCACTGTTGGTGGAATTGTAAATTGATGCAGCCACTATGGAAAACAGCATGGAGGTTCCTCAAATCAAAAATAGAACTGCCATGTGAACCAGCAATTTCACTTCTGGGTATTTACCCAAAGAAGTGAAATTGGGTAAATTCTAACAAACACTAATTGGAAAAGACATATGCACACCAATGTTTATTGCAGCATTATTTACAACACCCAAAATATGGGAGCAACCTAAGTGTCCATTGATAAATGAACCAATGAAAGAAGTGTGGTACATGTACAATGGAATATCATTCAGCCATTAAAAAATGAAATCTTGTCATTTGTGACAACGTGGATGGATCTAGAGTGTATTATTCTAATTGAAATAAGTCAGACAGAGACAAATGCCATATGAACTCACTTATATGTAGCATCTGAAAAACAAAACAAACAAAATGAAAACAGACTCAGATACAGAGAACAAACGAGTGGTTGCCAGACTGGGGGTGGGGGGTACAAAACTCCAGTTATAAAATAAATAAGCCACAGGGATGTAATATACAGCATAAGGAATATGGTCAATAATATTGTAATAACTTTGTATGGGGACAGATGGTTACATTTATCACGGTGATCATTTCATAATGTATGCAAATGTCAAATCACTACGTAGTACACCTGAAACTAACATAATATTGTATGTTAACTATATTTTAATTTAAAAAGTTAAAGAAATTTTTAAAACCCTCATTTACCCATTTTGAGTGGACTATCAGAATTCTGACTGTATAACCTTTCAGACTTCAGGATCTAACTCTGTACATAGTAAACTTATGTTCACCTATGCCACTTTTATATCCATTTCCACACCACTTGAATGCCTGCTAAATGGCAGGCACATTTGACAGTGGATAGTTCCTTTAGTGCTAACATTCTTCTGGCTTATGACTCAAAACCATACATCAGAAATTATTTTAATGCCCTTTTTTAAAGCAGAAGTAGACGAAAGCAAAAAAACAAAACAAACAGAATAAAACAAAATAAAAAACCCTGATGTTTGGGGATTTCTTTCAAAATATTTAAAAAGATAAGCACATACTTTTCCCAATCACTATTGCTCTTATTCCTTCACTCTTCCATTTAAACATTTATGGAGTACTAGTATCCTGGACACTGGCTTGGTCCTGGAAATACCAAACCAGCTAAAGTGTCAAGATTTCACAGAAAGACAATAAAAGGGGGAATTTATCTATCACAGTTTACTCAGAGGGGAATACCCATTCCTGGAATGATTCACTTTCAAGCACTGAGATATCCTGCAGCATTCAAGATGGCTCAGTATCTTTCAATAAGGGTTGCAATGAAAATGTGTCTGGTTAACTTCAGTTAATCTGAAAATAAATTTTACTTGAAATGTAATCTGTCTCTAAATATAATAAATTCTCATTCATTTAGATTCTACTGACTCAGGTTTTTAAGTAATTCATTAAAATATTCATCTTTACTATTTCTAAGTATGGTAATTCCCCTGCAGATCATCAGAGTCTTTTGCATTAACATAAGGAATTCAATCTAAAATTTAGGGTTAGTTAAGACAAATATACAAATAATTAAATTATAATGGGAAGATAAGAGAACTATGAGAAGTACTGATGCTCAGTTTAAAAAAAAAGGTTGAGGGCTTCCCTAGTGGTGCAGTGGTTGAGAGTCTGCCTGTCGATGCAGGGGACACGGTTCGTGCCCCGGTCCGGGAAGATCCCACATGCTGCGGAGCAGCTGGCCCCGTGAGCCATGGCCGCTGAGCCTGCGCAGCTGGAGCCTGTGCTCCACAACGGGAGAGGCTACAACAGTGAGAGGCCTGCGTACCGCAAAAAAAAAAAAAAAATGTTGAGGAGTAAGGAGATCATATTTGAATTGTGAGGGCCAAGGAAAACTGGTTGGTAGAGCTTGGAAGAATGTTCCAGATGAAGAGAACAACATGACCATAGGCCTGTTAGTGGGAAATTACAGGATGTGCTTCAGCTACTATGTAATGTTGATAGTTCAATTTGGCTAATGTAGGTGTGGGAGACTTCTGTTTTTGCCTCTCAACCACAGTCACTCATCCTTCTACTGGAATGATATTCCATATTGTACTTTGAGAATAACCTCTCCCTGCAGTTATCCCATTAGTTGTGAGAGATTGACAACCTTCAGCTTCAAATGTGGGCCCAACTGGGCTCAGTTAATCAGCATAACCTAGCCCCGTGTCCAAAGTGATTGGTTCAATGATGGGCATGTAACTCAGTTTGGACCAAGGAGAATCAGATGCAGGACTTGTTTTTGAATGTGGCAGAGTTCTATCCAGATTCAACTGTGAGTTCTCTTTCCACTGATTTGAAATTAAGAGGACGTAGAGGCAGGAGCTGCTGCAGCCAGCTTGTGACCATGAAGGGAAAGCCTGACTAAGAACAGAGCCAGCAGAGAGGAAAGGCATCTTAAAGGTAGAAAGATAAAACTTAGTTTCTGATCAGTCTACTCCTGAAGCTGAAATAATCCTTGAGTATTTCATTAACCAACCAACTATTACATCAATGAATTCCCTTCATTTCCTATTTTAACTAGGATTTCTATGTCTACTGAAAAACATAAGAAAACAATTAAGACTGGGAAGACAGTTTGAAACCAGAGTAAAAAAGACTTTGAATACCAGATTCTGAACTAGATTCAATAGCAAAAACTTTTAGCAAAGATTGACATAATTCTTAGATTTCCCTTTAGGCTGTACAAAGCAGTTTTACATAAATTATCTTATGGAATTTTTAATTTCCCAGTGTAAGGAAACGGAGTCCGAGACAGGCTGAATGACTTGCTTTAAAATCACGCAGCTCATGAAAGAGCAGAGTGTCGATCCTGGATTTTTCGATTCTGAATCCGTGCTGCTAAGACTAAAGCTGTCTCACCAACATGCAAAAACAAACAGCCAACCAAGAAAACAAACAAAAATGATGCTGAATCTGAAGATCTGAGGATCCTTACCACCAAGATACCTTTCTGATTTCATGACCTGTCAGTGTTGGAATTCGTGTTTGGACAGAATGAGGTGATGCTGGTATAGATCTCTTCTGATCCTAGGAATCATGTAGCCTGTATTGCCATGGAAAGATGGGCTTCAGGTACATAAAATACTTTACTCCTTATCAGTATGGCCACGGGGCAATTCACTTCATATTTCTTCATTTGTAAAATGGTAATGACAATTGCTACCTCACTGGGTCTATATGAAAACTGAATATGTAAAGCTCCTGGCACAAAATAGGCATCAGAAAAAGTTAGGTCTCTTTATTATGGAAGGTAATGGAAGCAGGTTTTTGAATCAGACAGTCTTGGATTTAACTCTTGACTCTGTTCCTAACTAGCTATATGCACCCAGCTGGACACTAGCTTCCGGGAGGGTAGAGGCCGTGCCTGTCCTTATCTCTGCTTAATCTGCAGTGGCCCTAGGAGGCTGTCAGCAAATGCTTAAACAAATTTAAGTGGCAAGTTTCCTAAGTAAGCTTTAAACAGTTGAGATAAAATATATAGTACAAGACTATCATAAGAAATAAAGGATACAACTCGACACTTAGTTCAATGCCTGACCCATAGTAAGTGCTCAATTAATAGTTGCAGCTAATTTCTATTGAATGCTTACCATATACCAGTCCCTGTTCTAAACACTACAGATATTCACACAATTCTCAAGTCCCCATCCCTGTTTTACAGATAAAAACCAAAGCCCTATTTTTATTATTATCTAAATACTTGATGCCACTTTAGGCCCCATGATTTGTGAGTCCAACTCTTTCTTTTTAAAGTTTGGGACCCTCAAGGCGTCTGATTCAAGGTCGTTAAATGATGGCTTCTCTTTTTTCTCTTTTGCATTATTAGGAAGAAATAAAACCTTCTTTCTTTAAAAACACAATGAAGACTTTCTTTTGGTTTTCCTCCTTCTTCCCTCATTATTTCCAGAGAGTGAGGTTGGACTGCCTGAGGTTTTGTCTGGCAGGAGCCCTTTAATTCAGAGACAGCCAACAACTCAATGAGCCAGCCGGCCTTTGCCCTCTCCTGGCTGACGCTGAAGCAGCCTAGTCGGACCTCCCAATTCGAGTTGTCTCTCGTTCTTTCCCCGAATTACCTGCTGCCATCTGCTGGCCAAATTAGTCATCACATCCATGTTTTCCAGGTTTCCAAGTGAGGCTCCAACTGTCTCTCATAACTGTTTCCCAAGGCACCTTCAGGGGCTGCCCAGAGGCGGTATTAGAAGACAGACCAACCTGGCAAGTCTGTGGACCTTGGTTCAAAGCTAAGGTGCTCAGGTAAAGACGGCTGTTGGCTGATTTCCATTCAGTAACATGGAAGTGAATTTCCATTTCACTGCACTGGTGAAATTCCCTACACGAATCCTCCTCCCATCCTACACACGTGCCATCTTGTCCAGAGCCACACGTTTCATACCCACCTCCATCTTCCACCAACCTCCCTGACATTCTTCCATCCACAAGACTTGAATTACCATAACAATCATTTACAGAATGTTTGGTAAAACAGTCACACTCGGAAAAGCTACAAGGATAGTACAAAGTCCCCTATATCCTTCTCCCAGAGACCCCATTCAAGTTTTCCCAGTTGCCTAGTGGCTCCTTTATAGTGATGGATTCAATCCAAGAGCACATGTTGCTCCACCTGTCACGTTCTTTTAGTATCTTTCAATCTAGAACATTCCTCACTCTTTGACTTTCATAACCTTGGCATTTGTTGGGCTGCCCCCTGCAGGCCTGCAAGCCTTGTTGCCCAGCCTCGAGACCGAAGAAAGAGCCTAGAGATAGTGACAGAGGCATCAGTGACATATTGGGTAGGGGATAGGGGGTCTTACACGTCCAAAACAAAGGGTCCACCGCAGACGGCAGGCAGGACATGGCGCGATCTTCGCTTCTTGGGGGAGAAGGAGGCCACCATTTATAGGGGGAATTGACGTCAGGTTGGCTCATCACTTACCTGGGAACCCAGCAGCTGGGGCAGGGGGCAAGCATGTAGGCAGTTACTGATTAAGCCCTATGATTCATAGGATTGGATGGTCACGGGAGTGAAGCAGGGACTGGCTGAGCAGGGGACGCACAGAGAGCAAGAGAACAGCCATCTGGAGGGGCTGACCACACGCTCCATCCCCACGCACCCCACACGGCCCTAACCATCTGGGTCTGCCCCTCTTCCGCAGTACCCCTGGGGTCAGGTGTGGAGAGGTGCACTGCAACCAGATGCCGCAAATGCAGCACACACGCCAGCAGCTGAGGAGTATCCACAGGAAGCCCGGCGCTTATGTCAGGTGTCCACGAAGTCCAGAGCAGGACGACAACAGCGTCTCACTGTCGACCCAGAAATCAGACTCGTTTTCAGTGAGGCCACCACTGCTGCCCAGTAGGAACAGATTCCCTCTGCTCAGACTAGGGACGAAATGTGAGATGTTTAACAGGCACGATACCAGGAAGATCATGACCGTTAAGCGACCTACAAGCAGTAACAGCGTTCTAGATGACACCACCCCTGCCTGTGCTCTTGTCCTGGCCGGCAGCGCCATCCTGTCTGTCCGCCCTCAGTGCCCACAGCCGGTGCCGAGGCCGGGAGGGGTGGTGTAACAGCAGACCACAGGGTTAACACAGCGGTGCCTTTCTCAGTAGGGCCCGGGTTACTTACCTCAGTAGTCTCGGCTGGGGCCAGGCAGAAGACAGGTGAAACCGGCAAGTCCTTCCTAATCCTGTTGCCCACAGGGTCGCACACTCAAACCACCGGGGGCTTACCTGCCAGTCCCAGGGCCTTTCCGTGGTGGGTTCCTCTGGGCGTAGATCCTGTGGCCAGGGCAGAAGCGAGTTATTGTCCTGACCAATAGCTGGCGGTGGTCCTTCCATGGTCATCAATTGAACTTGGATGATGTGGACTAACTGCCTCTGGGTTAACATGGCGGAGGCACTGGGACAATTGCTCCTGGGGTGTGTCCCTGTGTTGGGAGCCTCAATTGTTGTTGAAGTCGCCCATTCCTCCTTTCGATTAGCCCGGCAGTGGTGGGGTCTTAAGGCAGGTGGAAACGCCAGTGTATGGTGTTTTTATCAGCCCATTTCTGAACTTCATGGCCAGTAAAGTGGGTTCCTTGGTCACTCTCAATGTCCATGGGCATCCTGTATAGCGTGCATAGCTGTTTTAGACCACAAAAAGTGGTTTTTCTCGTTGATGACTTGGGTAGGCCTTTTGTAACGTCTCCCACCTGTTGTAAGGCACTGTAGGCCGCATATGGCTGCTGTTCCGTCACACTGTATCCTGGCTCTGCCCCTTCCAGAGCTGGGGCCGGAAGTCCAAGGGCACCTATTGTTTTGCCATTGCCACAAGCCCCAACCAAACCCTTCCAGGTAACTGGCCACATCCATTTCACAAGCCTGTCCCTGAGTTAATATCCATAAAGCCTCTGTCTGTAACTGTTCAGGAGTGGTGGGTCGGGGGTTTGCTTGTGTTTTGTAGATAATCCAGGTCGTTGCATTTCGTCTGTGTTCACCAGCCACCCCCATGCAGTCAGATGAGCCATGAGCACGGGGCTGGAAATATCGTCAATGTAATGGAAGAGAAAGACATCTCTCATGGTGGTCGGCTGCCACAGGGCCCCGCATGCTAGCGGTCGGCCACCTCCGGGGTACCCCCTCAACTTTCCGTTTCCTGTCCTTAGTTCCTGACATCTTGGCGCTCACAGGAATCTCCCTGGCCTCTTGGCTGACTCGCCAATTGTTGGGCGGCACCAGCAGGACTGCAAGCCTTGTAGTTGCCCAGCCTCGAGACTGAAGATAGAGCCCAGAGACAGCGACTGAGACATCAGTGGTTTAATAGATGGGGTATCTTACACGTCTGAAGCAAGGTCCTGGAATGACACCCCATCGTGTGCGGCAGACAACAGGCAGTACATGGCGGGAATCTTCGCTACGTGGGAGGAAAGGAGGCTACAATTTACCAAGGGAACTGACGTCAGGTTAGCTCATCAGTTTCCAGGGAAACCAGCAGCTGGGGCACATTCCTCATAGCCCCTCAAGTTAACAACCATTACAAGGGCAGATGTTTCCCTTTAATAAACTAGCAGGTGGAGCTGTTCTGGCCTAAAGGGCAAGGGGCAAGCTCGTTCATGCGAGTAGGGTGTAGGTGAAGCAGGGACCGGTCAAGCAGGGGTTGTACAGACAA
The DNA here is from genome assembly GCF_963924675.1 of Phocoena phocoena. NCBI lineage: Eukaryota > Metazoa > Chordata > Mammalia > Artiodactyla > Phocoenidae > Phocoena > Phocoena phocoena. The sequence goes on along the minus strand of NC_089219.1, from coordinate 76,688,333 downwards.
CAAGAGAACAACGATCTTGAATGGCCTGACCATGCAGCATTTTGAAAAATGACAGACCAGTCGTTTTGTAAAATGTCCCTCAATTTGGGTTGTCTGATGCTGTCTCATGATAAAACCCAGATTATGCATTTTGAGCTAAAATATACCACATGCTATGTTTTTTCATTGTATCGTATCTGATGGTACACAGGTGGTATACACTATTTGTCTGTTTATGATGGTGTTAATTTTAATCACTTTCATTCAGATAGTATCTGTCAGATTTCTCTATTGTGAAGTTACTTTATTTCCTTTTGTGACTGTGTCTGTTTCCTATTGCTTCTGTAACAAATTACCACAAACTTAGTGATTTAAAACAACACACATTTTTTATCTTACAGCTCTGGAAGTCAAAAGGCTGATAGGCCTCACTGATCTAAAATCAGTGTCACACAGCTGTGTTACTTTTGGAGGCTTCAAGTGAGGATCTGTTTCCTTGATTTTTTCCAAATTTTATAGGCTGCCTGCATTCCTTGGCTTGTGGTCCTTCTTCCCATCATCAAAGCCAGCAGAGCAGCATCTTCAAATCTTTCTCTGACTCTGACCCCTGCTTCTGTCATCACATCTCATTCTCTGACTCTCCTGCCTCTCTCGTGCACTTACAGGCACCCTTGGGATTCCACTGGGCCCACCTGAATAAACTCCCCAGATCAAGACCATTACCTTAATCAGACCAGCAAAGTCCCTTTCACGATGTAAGGAAATGTACCCACAGGTTCCAGGATAGTATCTGAACATCTTTCAGAGCTTTTATGCTGCCTTCCACAGTTATTAGTTATATTTTGTGGAAAGATACTTTGAGACTTCTGTTACGTGTCCTACTTCCACCCATTAGTTTTAGCATCCATTGATGTTTCTTGCCTGATTAATGGTTACCAAATGGTGATTTTCTAATTCTATCATTCCGTCTACATTTATTAATTGGCTTTCTACCTTAAGGAGGAGCTTTCTCCTGTAAGGGGGAGCTTTCTCTTCTCTCCATTTATTTATCCATTCGTTCATTTATTTATATCAGTGTGGACTCATAGGTAACTTATTTTGTTCAATAGATCATGATCCATTACTCTTGGTATTTATTTTGGTGTTGAATTGTCCCCGATTTGGCCAGTAGAAGTCCCTTCAAGCTCCCTTTTATGCCTTTTTAATATTCTTCGTCATTGTTTAAGCATTTCCTTACTTTGTGTCGTAAAAGATAGTCCAGGCTCATCTTGTCATTTCTCTGCGCAACCCTGGAGTCAGCCATTTCTCCAAGGAACACTGGCTTCTTTTATTGGAGAAAGGAGTTGGGAAACCAAGATCTGGCAGTATGTGTGCTCACTGCTATCAGGGTATCGCTGCTCCCTGTTCCTTTCAATTGACAGAGGTAGGAAATATATGTATGTACACAAACACACACGTGCGCACACACACACATATCGCTATTCCTCTACCCGTGTATACTGAAAACCAGGAATTCATAGTGATACCTACAATTCTAATTTACTACCACAGGTTCATTTTAGGTTTTCTTCTTCCCATATTCCTGCCACCTTTGTGAGAAAACCAACTCAGAGTTACCCTCTGGGGAACCCTCACTTACCCTCAATCTATTTACTTCTTTGCTCAATCTTCCTGTATGTAAGTGGTCTCTCGATCCTGCTGTAGTGCTGTCCCTGTCTTGCACAGCCTGCAATCCCTGCTCAGACTGCCTCTTGCACTTGGGCTGACTGCCTTGTTTGGGCCTATCGAATGGCTTTTTAAGGAAGAAAGGCAGACCGGCAGGCAATATGTATTTTTTTAAAGGGAAGAGAGGGAAATGAAAGAGGAAAAACCATGTACATTTTCAACAGACGTATTTACCACTGTTGTAATTATTTATTTGTTTAATGGTCATTTTCTCCACTAAAATTTAAACTCCATGAAGACAATGACCATGTCTGCCTCACTTACTGTGGATTGAATCCCCAGGGCCTTCCACAATGCCCAGCACATAATAGGTACTTAATATGCTTTTGAATAAATGATTAAGTCATATAAAGCAACAATAGCAAAATTATAACTATTGAACAATTTATAATACAACCAAGGATCCACAACCTAAACAATTACCAGTATCTACATTGCTCAAATTATCTACGACTTTTCTCAACTAAAAACCAAATTTTGACACCTTAAATAAACTTTCTGTTTTTTTTTTTTTCTTTTTTTCCTCCAAGGCTGAGTTCCTTGGGGTAAAGAGATCTTCTCTTTTTTTGAGCTTTTGTTATTAAACATTTCTTTAGTTTTAGAGTCTAATGTTATTTCAAACACATTTTTTAAAGTAAGAATTTCAATACAAAGTCGTATTTCAAGACAATTTCAAACATCAGTGTCCCGAAGTATTTGGTAGAATGGACGTTGGCTGCATAGGCAAGACAATGGAATGTCCCAGAGTCTTGTTGTGAGAAATAACTGCTAGCAGTGAGGCAACATAATACGTGAGTTCCTTTATGCCAGACCTGTCCCTTCGTTCTCCTACAAGCACTTTTTAAATGGCTGTAATTATTTGCCGCCAGCTTCTACCAGCAAATGTCAAAGACAGTGCTTCCCTCTCCCCTCTCTGCCTCTCAGGCATGAAGTCCTAATGCATTTGTGCTTTCCTCAAGTTAAAGGCATCCTTTTCAGTGACTGATGGAAATAAACAGCTGGACCCTTTCAGAGGGCACCTAGGAAGTCAGGGTTTGTGCTGAAACACAGCTGCTGTAAGTGCTCAACGTGGTTGCTCAGCACAAAGGGCTACAACTTCGGGCATAAAGAGCCATACTTTTCCCCCTCTCTCAGGAAACCTGCCTCTCAGGGGTCACTTTGGTTCAGTGGAAAATAAGCATAAGTGGTGCTGCCTCCCAGAAGTTACAGCATTAGCCAGGAGAGCAGGAAGGGAGCTGAGCGCAAGAATCCAGGACTTTTTTGGGGCCAGGACCTCCCAGCCACCCACTGGTCTCTGTGATGAGCCCCCACCCCCCACCCCAGCCCCCAACATGCCAGCTTCAGCCATGGCTGCCTGGATGTGTAGACGCAAAGAAAGTAAAATATTTGAATCCCAGCGGCTGCTTCTGACTCCAGGCCCTGGGGAAAGCAGTGAACCTACTTCCACATTATTAATTGTCTCATCTGCAACCAGACTTTCTAACCCAGTGGTTTTCAACCCTGGCCACTAAGACTCATTTTATTAAAACCCTAGTGCCCAGGAATCACCACCATAGATCCTGATTTAATTGGTTCAGGTGGGGGCCAGGTACAAGTCCATTCAAAAATGGCCCAGTGATTCCTCTGTGCATCCAGGGCTGAGAACAACCCTCCCCACATTTGATCCTCCTGTAGGCTTATAAGAGTGAAACCAAGAACACCAGGGAGGCTAACCTCAGTGACTCTACCTTGGTGCACATTAGAATCACCTAGGGATCTTTCTAAAATCCCAGCACCCAGCTTGCTCCCTAGATGAATTACATCATACCTCTGGGAGTGGGATCCAAGATCTGTATTTTTTTAAACACCTCAGGAGATTAAAATGGGGAGCTGAATTGGAGTGCCACGGAGCTCCTGTGTGTTTCCCAGCGTCCTCTGAGATGTTGCTTCTCAAACTACTTGTGGTGAAAGATTGGCTTTGGGTTTTGTTTTTTAACTTTTCATCCTTTGCTGACCGGTACTTTTATAAAATACAATAAAAATAAATCACTAGAAAAATGAGATTTAAAAAGCAGACATAGGGCTTCCCTGGTGGCGCAGTGGTTGAGAGTCTGCCTGCCGATGCAGGGGACACAGGTTTGTGCCCTGGTCTGGGAAGATCCCACATGCCATGGAGCGGCTGGGCCCGTGAGCCATGGCCGCTGAGCCTGCGCGTCCGGAGCCTGTGCTCCGCAAAGGGAGAGGCCACAGTAGTGAGAGGCCCGCGTACCTCAAAAAAGAGAAAAAAAAAAAAAAAAAAAAACAGACATAGAGGGCTTCCCTGGTGGCGCAGTGGTTGAGCGTCCACCTGCCGACACAGGGGACATGGGTTCGTGCCCCGGTCTGGGAAGGTCTCACATGCCACAGAATGGCTGGGCCCATGAGCCATGGCCGCTGAGCCTGCGTGTTTAGAGCCTGTGCTCTGCAGTGGGAGAGGCCACAACAGTGAGAGGCCCCCGTACCGCAAAAAAAAAAAAAAAAAAAAAGCAGACATAGAAAATACAAGCTCAGATATTTTAGTTATTAGATTAAAAAATACAGTATTGCTATTGAAAGTTTCTAAATGGTCTTGATTTCTGTACTTTACTGAGCTGGTCCGTGGGCCATACTTTGAGAAACAGTGCTCTGAGGAACATGATTACAGGAAGTATAGATAGATGTTGTATGGCAGGAGGAGGGATCGGGTAGATTTGATAAACACAGTAGGTTATATCCCAAGTTTAGGACATCAAGGACCCTAGGCTATTAAGGGCTCTGATGAGTTCTGAGGTGACAGACTGTTTAGCTTTGTTTCCCAGTCTTATAGAATGGGGACAGTGTCTCCTCACCTCCCCAGCAACCCTATTACACACATATGAAGTATAATCTGTTGAACAATTTAGTCTCAGTCTTATGAAGCATGCAGATTCACCAAAGAGAGAGACATAGTTTTGCAGAATTATTTCCCTGCATTGCTGTGTACCCAGCTGTGCCTCATTCATATGCAGTGCCAATGTCAGTGACTGGCATTAGCAGCCACCCAATGACATCCAGACAGTCATCCAGTCCCTCCAGCTCTTCCCTAAATGGACTGGGGTCCGTCCACCCCTGCCCACTGGCTCTACCTGAACACCTGCTCTTTACCCTGAAACGAGAATGATCCTGCTGAAATGAAAATCTGATCGTGTCGCTTCCCTGCCTATGACTCTTCTCTGGCTGCCATTGTCATCAGTCTTCACCCTGACAATCAGTGTCCTCTGCCTACCCCTCATCGTCCATCACTCCCCACCTTGTCCACACTGAGTTAGTAGCAACTCCCTACATACACAGAACTTCCTCTAGCTGTCCCCACCTCTCCCTCTCACCCTGTCCTCTCTGGCTAATTCAGTCTTCAGAGTCAGCCTAGATGTCCCCTCCCCGGGGCGCTTTCCCCACCCACTCAGTTAGGGTGGGTATCCCTCTTCTCTGATCCCTCAGGACCAGTTATCATACATACTGTGTTGTGATTGGCTGTTGACCCCACTAGACTTGAGTTCCTTCAGAACAGGGTTTGTGTCTTACTCATTGTTTTGTCCTCAGCACCTGGCACCCTGCCTAGCACACACAAGCTAATCAATAAATACTTATTGAAAAATGGATTAATGAATAAGCAAATGAATCACATGCCATCCAGTCCTGAACCATAGGGACCCCTGAATATTGCATTTCAACATCTCAGAAAGTTTCCAGTCCCAGCAGGTACCTCCATTCCAAACTTCATCATCAATCCAGTCACTCAAGGGCTCTCCTTTTCCCTTTTCCCAGCATTCTGACTCTCTACTCAGCTCCTTCAGGCTGACACCTCTGTTGGACCATCAGCCTGGTCTGTAGTTTGGGTTTTTCTTTTTTGAAGCTGCCTCTCAGATCATTCTCAGAGTCACAGTCTCCATCACATTTGGGGTCCTCATTTCCTGACTCTAGACCAGTGATTTGGATTCTCACTTTTCCTGGCGGAGTTAAGGCATTTATCACTAGACCACTGCACCTACTTAACACAGTCTTCCAGTCCAGGTTGATCTGACCAGGGTAGAGGGGGGCTTTCTGAGACTTGTGGAATTATAAACGTGCTGGGCTGGTTATTCTCTGCACCTCTGTACTCCGTTCGCCCCTCTGCACTCCGTTCGCCCCTCTGCACTTATTCTCCATCCTCCTCTGTCCTGCTCCGTGCATCACGTTGGATTCCATGCCCTGTGGGTTCCTGTTGGATTTAGCTAACACAGGGTACCAGCAGGAGATTGGAGGTAGGGAGGAGGGAGAAGTCTGGAATAGATTCCTTGGCTCTGTCCTGCTGGGCAGGGGTTTGGTAGTGCCTAGATTCTTCCACGACCACAGCTCCTGTGGGCTGGCCTCTCTTCCAGGGCTCCAGCTCTTACCAGCTTCTAGTCACTTCATTTGTTACCCTTGTCCCTTTCACGTTGCGGATGGCAACGGCTTCCTGCTGCTGTGAGTCCGTGGATGCTTCATAGTCCCTTGTTGGTTCACTTCACCCTGCTCCATACCTCTGTTAATACTCCCTCCATGAAACTCTCTTTAATTCATGCTTTGAGCGTACCACCTGTGTCTTGCCAGGACCCTGTCTGGTGAGATTCTCTCCTCATACGGCAACTAGAACCGACATCTCTTGGGCTAGTCCAGGCTCTTTTCCACCCCACTGTCATCACCTCCCTTCCTCTGGAATCTAGAACCTAAATATTAAATATAATAGTAATAAGTAACAACAATAATAATAGCTATCATTAAAGGTTTTCTTATATGCCTAGAATTGTACTAAGAGTTCTACATGAATGAGCTCTTTCTTTGTATCCTTACCTCAAGACTATGAGGCAGGTACTATTTATTAACCTCATTTTAAAAATAAAAAACCCCTGAATATTAGAGAGATTAAGTAATCTGGCAGAAGTCTTGCAGCAAGTAAATAGCAGAGCAGTGATTTTTGTCTGACTCCTTGACTCCAAAGCTAGTGCTTTTATAACTATGAGGCGTTTGCTCTTGGGATGACCCTATCTCACTGTTGACTCTTTGAGCCCACTGTCAACTTACACTCCATCAGATGATAGATGTGGTCTGGCTGGGGCCTGCTGGGGAGTCAGGATGAGGGGAAAACCAGCCCTGGAAACAGCACTGAGATGAGATAGTTCTGCTTCAACAAAGAGGTTGGCAAAGAGTCAGAGTTTAAAAGGCAACGGTGGCGTCTCAGCAAAAGAAAGGACAGAACAGGCTTCAGGTGGGAAAATCTGCAGGCAGTTTACATCGCACCCTGAAAGTGACCACCCTCCACGCCCACAGCTTATTACCCACGGCTTGTTACCCACGGCTTGTTACCCACGGCTGCGTAACAAGAGCCCCGGAGTTCCCAGAGAGAACTCAGACTTGTGCTTGGATTTTTAACAGTGGAGAGCAGAGTTTGCCACTGTATCTGCTGGGAGCCATTGCAGGGCATCCAAGCCAGAGTCAAAGTAATCCTTGTCGATTTACCACTGACATCTCCGGGGGAAGAAAAAGAAAACATGAGCTTCTGAGCATGGAAAGACGAAATTTCTCTCTTGTAGTTCTCTGTACTCAAGTGGCCCAAAAGTGATAAAATGAGTCCTTTATTTTGTCCTTTACTTGTCTCCCAGTAAGAGTCAGAGATTTGAGTTCTATACTTTTTTGAGCTTCCTTATATGTGTGTGCTTAAAAACCTTAAATGTTATTTTTTTTTCTTTATAAAAATACATTTTTGTGGAAATTTTTAAAAATGCGGACAAAAAAATGAAATAACTTTTAATCTCACTATCCATAGATAATGATTAATCACATTTCTATATGTAATGTGGTTTTTCAAACTGCTCCAGAGAACTCCTTGGAACATGAAAGTGTCTGGTCCACAACACCCAAGAGAACACATGGATAATGTTCCAGGTGCCCCACTTGGATCACACCAGAGCTCGTCCTTTTAATTTGCTCTATGATGTAGGGTTTGGCATAAGATTTTTTGTGTGTGTGTGTGTGGTATGCGGGCTTCTCACTGTTGTGGCCTCTCCCGCTGCGGAGCACAGGCTCCGGATGCACAGGCTCAGCGGCCATGGCCCACGGGCCCAGCCGCTCCGCGGCATGTGGGATCTTCCCGGACCGGGGCGCGAACCCGTGTCCCCTGCATCGGCAGGCGGAATCTCAACCACCGCGCCACCAGGGAAGCCCCTAGGCATAAGATTTTTGAATGGGACAAACAAAGCTGCTCTAAAAAGGCATGAAAACTACTTATATACATTTTCATTTTTAATGGCTTCATAGTACATAGACCTATGTACTACATAGTACATAGGTCATAATTTATTAAAACACCCACCCAAAATTGTGCAAGCTCTATCTTCAGAGAGAGGAGACAATACGAGATAATCATTTTGAGAGATTTTCACTCTCCCAATCACAATGGCATTTATCTTACTAGAATTAAATCCCAAGCTCTCCAGTTCCCAAAGATTCCTTAAGATCGTCAAACCTGTTAACACCTCAGTTTCCTTCTCCATCAAATATTTGATTCAATTCAACTCCGTGGTGAATAACCATTTGACGAATGAAAAATACAAATATTTAATAAATATCTGTGTTTTTTTGCTCCTCCCAGTGAGTTCAGAACTGTGGATTAATCCTTATATTCTTCCCCCAAATAGAGAGTAAACTACTCTGAGATATTTTCCTATGAAACATGGGTAGTTGGAAGGATTTATTTTTCTGTTCCAAATCACAGAACGAAGTTCTTGGTGCTTGTAGTATTTCTACATTGTAGGGTTTGCTACAGGTGAAGAAAATGGACACCTTGTGTTATAACCATTTTCCCACCCCATTATATGTTCTCTGAAGAGTGAAGTTATCATCAAGTACTTACCATCACGAGTATTTTTCAGTGGAGAACTATGATTTCAAAAGCAGTACATTTATATGGAGGTAATTTTGGAAAACAGTATTAAATATATGATGAAGGAGTCATTATGCTGGTGAGAAGCAGTGAATGCTCTCAGCAGCTCAGCAGAAAGTGAACTTCCAGAAGGAAGAGAGAGGCTGAGGGGCCAGGGGAGGAGAAAAAGACAGAGGAGGTCTTTTTTTTTTTTTTTTTTTTTTGGCTGCGTTGGGTTTTTCGTTGCCGTGCGCGGGCTTTCTCTAGTTGTGGCGAGCGGAGGCTACTCTTCGTTGTGGTGTGAGGGCTTCTCATCGCGGTTGCTTCTCTTGTTGTGGAGCACGGGCTCTAGGCGCGCGGGCTCCATAGTCGTGGCTCACAGGCTCTAGAGCGCAGGCTCAGTAGTTGTGGTGCAAGGGCTTAGTTGCTCTGCGGCATGTGGGATCTTCCCGGACCAGGGCTCGAACCCGTGTCCCCTGCATTAGCAGGCAGATTCTTAGCCACTGCGCCACCAGGGAAGCCCCCCAGAGCCTTTTTAGAGGCTCAGGCTGCATTATCTCTCAATGCCTTGTGCTATGGTTTAAACCCTGCCTTCCAGGCCTAGCCCAGTTAAGAGGATTTTCTTTGTGGAGGGCTGACTTTCAGATCTTTCTCATTCTTTTCTGAAGTAGCAATTTCCCAATTCATTATTCCAATTTTAGCAGTTTTGCTTCTATTCATAATTGCGTAGAGACATTTAAAGCTTTCATTCATTTTGTAACACTAAATAGTTCCCCTTTCATCGTTCATGTCAGACACCTATTAACATTTCTTAAAAATTTATAAAACAATTCGGAGCTGTCAGAAGAAAAGCCTCTTTATGATTCAGATTATTAATTTGCTGTCTGTTCTCCATGTTAATGTATTTTCTATCAGTCACTGATGTCACAAAACTATTTGTACAAGTCTTAATATTCAGAAAATAATTTTATATTTTACACCTGAGAAATGTTTTCCTACACTCCCTCCATCTTAAATATGCTGTCTGTCAACCTCTGCTGTTTGTTACATTTTGCTTTATCTTTGACCCTTCGCAATGTTTTTCCTCTGAAGGGGCTGAAATGAGGCAGCCATACACACAGTGGTTAAGAGCATGGCTTTGGAATGGGACAGGCCTGGGTTTGAATCTTAGTGTGGCCTCTTCCTAGCTATGTGATCCTGAGTAAGTTAAAATCTTCTGAGCCTCAGGTTCTGCAACTGGTAAATTAAGCAACAGTGCCTACCTCAGAGGTAAAGGTCAGGAGACGCCCCTAGCATGGCTCATAGTAACTGCTTCACATATTGTAGCTACACACACACACACACACACACACACACACACGCACGCACACATACATACACAGTATATGTCTGTTGACATTGTGACAGTTACTGTCTGTCCTTCGTTTCCAGGGTAGGATCGTTGAGAACCATTTCTATCCCTCACAGGAACAGCTGGAAAAAAGGCATAAGAGAAGGCAGAGACTGGGGGTGGAAGACATCAAAGTTTGTCATTTTCAGCTATGGCATCAGAAAAGGCTAGGTTGGTAGGAATCGTGGGCAGGAATAAAAACTTATGTAGACAAGTAAGTAATGTGAAATGTGGTACAAAACATCACTAGCCATTGAACACATTATGTCTTATCCTCTACCATTTATAAATACTCTTGGATAATTACCAATCAGAGATTGCAAATAGCCTGCTACATGTGAAGTTAATAAGCAATGATTACGTATTATTCCGTATCTATCACGTGCTAAAGAGAATATAAAAATATGAGACTATTCCTGCTGATATAGTAGAGAGAGAGGTCCTAGAGGCTGGGTAAAAATCCTGGCTCTATACCCATTCGCTCTAGGATTTGGGGTGAGCAACTTATCTGTTCCTCATCTGGGAAACAGGATAAATATCACACAGAGCTGTGTGGATGTACAAATACCCAGCCCTATGCTTGGTCCATAGACAACACTCAATAAATATCAGCCCTTCCCTCCAGGTTTTGGGAGGAGAAATAATTCGAAAAGATGGTTCAGATGCTAAGGTGTTAAATACGATCGAGGGCAGAGAGAGAAAACTAGGTGTATGTAGCATGGTAAGTGAAGGTTCATGGAGGAGGGGTCTTAACCAAGTCAAGGTGTGCTGATGAGAAAGGTATCACTGATAAACTCAGAAATCCTCCAAGTTTCTACTCTTAAGAGAAGGAGGGGCTCAGTTTGGGCACGAGTGCTTCCCAAAGAGCATGACTCCATCCAGAGCCCTGTTGCTGTTTGCTTCAACATAGAACAACTTGGGTTATGAAGCCCAAGCAGTATGCTGACATTCCTCAGTGTCCCCTTCACAAAGCCAGTATAAGCAGAAGATGCTTAGGACCAAGAGGGAAGGCCCCATTCCATCGCTTTCCAGGCTGTGAAAATGGGAGGCCCCTGCCTGCTGCTGCCCAGTTTTTTTTGTTGTTGTTGTTGTTTTTGTTTTTCGTTTTTTTTTTGCGGTACGCGGGCCTCTCGCCGCCATGGCCTCTCCCGTTGCGGAGCACAGGCTCTGGACGCATAGGCTCAGCGGCCATGGCTCACGGGCCCAGCCGCTCTGCGGCACGTGGGATCTTCCCGGACCGGGGCACGAACCCATGTCCCCTGCATCGGCAGGCGGGCTCTCAACCACTGCGCCACCACGGAAGCCCTGCTCCAGTTTTTAAACTAGAACCTTGCTCTTGTCTTCAACAGCCATATTTCAGTGTTTTAAAAGCAAAGAAGGCATGAGGGCGCTTCAAACCAAACAAACCGCCTCTGCTGTCTCCTTTCATGTGATAAAGTGCCCATTTTCCCTCTTCTTGCCTGCTTTGGAACAGAAAGAAGTTCAGCACCCCGCAGCGGACTCTCTCTGGCATGTCACAGTGGCCCCGATGCACAGAGCGAAGCTGTCCCTCTCCTGGTGATCTGGTGCTTTCCCTGCACTGCACTGCACTCACATCTGTGCTTTCATTTTCCCCTTCTCTCCACCTGCAGCCAAGGAAAAGCTCATGGGAGGGGAGACAGTCCTGAGAAGCAAATTCAGGACCACATTGGGCTTTTGAACCTAAGCCATGTGTGTTTACACTCATGCCCTCTGCAAATGGCTCTTAAAGCCGTAAATGGATTTACTTCCTCAGATTACGCTCCCTAACAGCTAAACATTTCTGTTCTTTCCTGGATACCCACTAAAGAGAGAACTGTGGACACATCTTCCCTTTCCTCAGAGAGCAAAAATATGAGTTAGAGGGGGAAAATAACCACAGATATGCTTTTGAAAATTTGACACCTGCCAGTCCTGGTATGTTTTGTTAGGAATACCAGCAACCCCAATCAAGTCCTCAGTGGGCTACAGCAACAATAAACAATCTCCCTGCCGCCCACAAGAGCTGGACCCAGAGCAGTAGGAGAGGAAAGCTCGCTCCCAACATAAAGGCTTCCTGGGGGCTGAGCAAACCAAACAGGTGGTGAAGGATCATAAAACCCTGCTACTTGGAACAGCTGAAGGGAAGCAGTAGAGTGGTCTTCAAATAGGAAAAGTGTTGCTAAGAAGAAAAGAGATTAGGTTTGTTCTAAATGAACTTGGACCAGGTTGTGGATCTACCACCAGGGTCTAGATCCAGATACCTGTATCCTCAAAGGCTGAATTGTCCAAAGAAAAGAACTATTTCAGGAAGTAGAAGCATCATAAGAGAGGCTGTATTGGTCAACTTTCAAAGTCCCTTCCAATCCTGAGATTCTCTGAGGAGCAATGGAGAGAGGAGCTGCAGACCCAGTCCCTGCCTTTCTCTTCTCAACAACCCCCAGTTTGGTTTGGACAGCCCACATGATTCTGGGAGCTCATTTCATGTGACCCAGTGGGTGACCAAAGCTAAACCATTTAGCTCTCTCTTGCACTCTCTCTCTCTCTCTCTCTCTCTCTCTCTCTCACACACACACACACACACACACACACACACAATGATTGATTCAGTGATTATTGGGCATGTCCCTTTAGATTAAATTACAAGAATTTGTTAGGGATATTAGAACAAATAATGCTTTCTCTTTTCTGCTAGATACGAACAAGGAAACAAGAAGTCCTAGTTGCTGTTGGCAGATATTTGGGGCCACTACAGAAACCATCTTTCAGAGAAGAGCAGATGACAGAAGTAAAGGGACCTTGGTGACATTGATGCATCTTGGATCAAGCCTAAACTGAGGTCAGACCTACCTTTGGACCTTTCAGTGTTGAGAATAAATAAAATCCCTTGGTTGTTTAAACCAGTTTTTGTTAGGTTTTTCTCTTATTTGCAAATAAAAGTGTCTTAACCAAAGTGAGGGCAATAGTAAGAAGTTAAATCTCAGTCCCTGCCATCAGAGAACTTCCTATATAGTTGAGGAGATGAGGCATTTACGGGATAAGTAGAACAATACAGGAGAGGAATGTAAAAGATAGCAGATTGACCACATAGGATAAGGTACAACATGGGTATCACCAAAAAACATGAAAAACCATGGGAAAGACTGAAAACTATTCTCTAGCTACTCAAGCACAGGCACTGTGCCCTGTCTCCCTCCTGCCTTATTTCTGGTAACCTTTGTGACCCAATGATTGAAAGCATGGTCTCTGGAGCCGGATTGTGTAGACTTGATTCCCTGTTAGCCACTTAGCACCTGTGTGATATTGGGCTAGTAACTTAACCTTTTTGTACCTTAATTTTCTAATCTGTAAAATGGGTATAAAAACAGTAATTACCTCTCAGGGTATACAATGCACAATAAGTATTAGTTATTACCATGATTCCAAAAAAAATGGTTTTGAATACCTATGATATATCAAACTCTCTATTTGGAGTATAACAACAATGAATAAAACATAGTCTTCACCTTTAAGGGGGTTACACATTTGATGATGTATACAGAATAGTGAGCAGGCAATTGGGGAATATGATAAATAAGCACAGGGAGGATAGATCAGCTAATACTCTTTGGTTATGATAAGCAAAAAACAACTGAGCACTTCCTTAAGCAAAAGAAGAATTCTTTAATAAGGATGTAGAAGTATGTCAGATGGTCGTAGGAACAGGAACTGGAAATCCATTGGGAGCCCCAGAAGTACTCTTACTTTGGAGCTTGGCTGCATTCTTCTCTCTTTTTCTCTCTGGAGCCCGGCCTCCTGCTTTTCTGTCCCCACAGAGAAATAAAACCACCTCACGGTTCGCTCCTATGAGCAAACCGACAGGTTCCAGCCTTACCAAGAGGCTGGATGGCTGTCTCTAAGTCCCTATTGCAAATTCCTGTGGCAGAGAATTTTGCTGTCCCACTTGGGTGAGGGGTTCAACCCTGGTCTAATTTGGCAGGGTCATGGTACAAACACGGCTTCTGGGAGCCACTAACTATAAATCCCGGGGGAGTGGGCAAGTGGGTATCAGTGCTCAAGAGAAGAAAGCATGGCTCATGGGTTGATCAGATACTTTCAAAGGAGTCAACCCCAGCAGGAATCTAACCCAGCCTTGAGTCAGAGGAAGCTTCCAAGAGGACCAAATGTATAGGCTGAAAAATTTAAAACTAGTGGGAATGGGTAAAAGAGGAAGGGGATGGGAAAACAGTATTCCTGTAACAGAGAGAATCTTCTTTTTTTAAAATTTATTTTATTATTTATTTTATTTTTGGCTGTGTTGGGTCCTCACTGCTGCGCGTGGGCTTTTCTCTAGCTGCGGAGAGCAGGGGCTACTCTTCATGGCGGTGCGCGGGCTTCTCAGTGCGGCGGCTTCTCGTTGTGGAGCACGGGCTCTAGGCATGCGGGCTCAGTAGTTGTGGCTCACAGGGTCAGTAGTTGTGGCTCATGGGCTCTAGAGCGCAGGCTCAGTAGTTGTGGTGCACGGGCTTAGTTGCTCCGCGGCATGTGGGATCTTCCCAGATCAGGGCTCGAACCCGTGTCCCCTGCATTGGCAGGTGGATTCTTAACCACTGCGCCACCAAGGAAGCCCCAGAGAGAATCTTGAACAGAGAGAATCTAGCATGTCTGGGGAGTTTCAGGGAGGCCAGTGACAGGATATGAGCATGGAAAAATGAGCAGAAGTTAGAGTGTTGTAAGCTTTTTTACTGTGTTTGGACTTTGCTGTGAGTTCAGAGGGACATCATTACAGATTTTTAAAGAGACGTGAGGAACATGATCAAATATTTATGTTGGAAAATTATTCTAGCTACAATATGGAGAATATATTGGGGCTGGGCGAGACTGGTAATTAGGTGAGTGGGATGACGGTAGTCTGAACTGAGGTAGCAATAGGGAGAATGAAGAACAAAGTTGTGTGGACCTCAGGACACCACAATAGCACAGTGCCTGGTTTATATTAGGATGTTTGCGGAGTAATAGCAACACAGAAATCAGATAAACTAGAGCTGCCACCTCTAGTTCAGATATTTCTTGTTTCTCTGGTAATCAATGGTGCTAGACTGGAGGATGGGTTAGTAAATTCTGGCTGCAGGTCAGCACCAGGAGAGATAGATTTCTCCCATCATCATTTGTATTTGTATTCCTTGATGTGCCCGGAAACTTGAGCTTTGTAACTCAGGAAGGAGAGAAGAGTTATGGATGACGACAAGGCTGAGAGGAGGGGGAGGTGGGGAAGGAGGAGGGATGGATGGTATGAATCTCCATCCCAACTGGTCTCTGGTTGAAAGAAACAGAAAGGATTATTTTCCTTTGTGAGTCTTTGTGAGGCATGGGAGGGGGATGAAGACCAGATCACAGCTGTTCACAGGAAGTGGTGTGGGAGCCAAGCAAGAAAAAGAGAACATGGTGGCTGCCGTGGGTGACGCAGCTGTTAGAGTGTTTCAGGGGCTCACATGGAATCCCCTTTTAGAAATACCTGGGAAGAGGAGGGGACCTAAGGGGAAGGGCTGAGTTCCTGCTTCCGTGTGTGTGTGTGTGTGTGTGTGTGTGTGTGTGTGAATGAATGCAAGGAGGGTGGGGTGGAAGTTCATGTGTGCCCTTGTAATTTGGACAGAACTGTAAAGAAACCTCATAGTCTACTGGAGGCATGGCGACTGAACCAGACAATCTGGGGTCAAGGAAACAAATAGAAAACACACGGGGCAAGTATTTAAGTATTTATTACTTTGTTCCTGCGTGTCTGTTGTGGGGTTATTTTGCTCACTCTCTGGATCCACAGGACACACTACTTGCCAGTGTGGCCTCAGTGTGGATCTTCCTTATGTCTGAGCTGAACCACAGATAAAGTTCCCCAAGTTCACAAGGACATTTTCTACTAATCAGGCTACATAGAATATTTCCTTTTATAAATCTGATGGTGGGGTCCATAGTCTCCTTTTTTTTGTATCTAGAAGTCTCCTTTAAGGTAAATAATATTTATTAGTTTTTTTTTTAAAAAGCTACACTAACTCAATAATTTAAAAAAGTAATTTAGGATAACGCTTTATAACAGTCTGTTTAATTATGAAAAATTCTTTATACTTTGTAAAAAACTGATAATAAGATATTTGCTCAGAAATTTCCATTCAGGTTACAAAAAAATTATTTACCATCTTATGTAGTTAAATTTACTTCTGATGGCAAATGTTCTACATGAGAGCCCTCAATGGTCTGGAAATAAATGTTTCTTTTAGAAAATTAACTCTATTGTGCTCTGAGTGCTTTGAATTTGACTGATCTTGAGGAAAGTTCCTTTGATGAAAAGATTCAAATCTGGATATGCCATAGGTATTTTGCCTTTGTTTTATGAAGAAGTTGTTGCATTTAACTTGTGTTTTATTACCTTGAGGATGATACTGTTCCCTGATAAGTGGAAATCCTTTTTCTATAAATTAAGAAGAAGTCCTTGAGGACCCTGCCCACATCCCTTGGACTCTACTATTTCAATAAACTTCAAGATTTCCAGCTGCCTGTGTCTATCTCTTCGTGCCTGAGAATTTTCTCCAAAACGGATAAAAGCAGCCACTTAGCAGGCAGGAAGTACTGGAGAAGTAATACTACTCAGGAACAGTTCTCAATAAATGACTGATAGGGATTGGTGTGTAAATACCCCAGCTCCATTCTCCTTGGTAGGGATAATTCTGACACTTGTGTTTTATACAGTCTCCTTGTGAGATTAAGCTCCAACATCACCCACAATGGTAGTAGACTTAATGACCCACTCTCAAATTAATTAAACAAGTAGGCCATTAGCCTGAGGCGGTTCTAAGGCCTTAGAAGCCTTAGTAAGCAGACCAAAACCTAATCTTGTAATGTCTCAAAGCTACGAATATGAAACTAAGGACAACTAATCACAGTTAATTAGACTTTCCCAAATAATGCAACCACGTAAGCTATACCAAATCAAATAACTTCTTTGCTTTGCTTTCGACTTTTCTCTGTAAAAGTCTTTCCCGTATCTCCTGTCAGTGCAGCACTCCTAACCATTTCTGTTTTGGCGCTGCCGAGTTCAAATCAATTTTTGTCCAAATAAGACCTTGAAATTTTTAATATGCCTCTGTTTATCTTTCAACAACCCTTTGTTAGCTGCCTTCTGTAGGGGAGGAATTCTCCCTTCTAATCTTCTAGGCTCTGTGGCTGGTCTAAGGATTTAAAAGATGGATTAACAGGCGAACATTTTAAAATTACCTACCCACACATCGGAGTTTCATGTCTTATTTAGTATCCTGAGATAAGGAAAGGAATAGGGGTTTGGACTTCTGGAGGTACTGGAGGAGAAGGCAATTCACTGGAAGGTGAGAGGAGGAAATGTATGGTAAATAAAGTTTGCCTTGCTTTGCAGATAAGTCTGTTAGGTGAAAAAAACGTTATCTCTGGCAGTAGCTCTCTTCCTGGAACAAGTACTCTTTCTAATGGAAATTTCTTTTATAAATGTAGAATTCCCTCACAAATGGGAAAATGTATACTTTTAGGCAGTTGAAGAGAAGATAAAACACTTCTACTGCGTTCTGCTGGGTCTTGACTGCCTTCAGCTCAAAATAATCCCCCGGCCAAAGGGGCATATTTTGGGGCGGCGTGTTCTGAGGCCCTTCCCTTCAATTACCTCTGTCACTTCCCCACTTCCCTTGAGTGGTCCTTGTACCTCCAAGATAAGCTACTGTGCTGAGATCCTTGTCTTAGGGTCTACTTCTGGGAAACCCGAACCTAGACAGGTCTGTTTGTTAAAAATGGGATCATTCCACTATTGTAAATTCTGTTAAATGCTGGCAGAGTATCAAAGCATAATTTTCAAACTGTTAAAAAGGTAATTCTCATACGATAGATAACATGGGTCAAGGTTTTATTTAATTCATTTATGAGGGAACAGGCAGAAAAACAAAGCTGATTCAATGTATCCTGGCAGTAGAAAAAGGAATGCTGATTAAGATTGCTAAATTAGATGTAAAATTAGTTATGTCCTGCTGCAGGGCAATAACATCATAACCTTTGAGTTACACTATCACTTAGAGGAACAAATAACATCATAGCGTCAGCTTTTCTACGGAGATAAACTTCTCAGAGGTCTGAGCCCCCAGCTGATTGGTAGTTTAGGGAGGAGCAAAATTTGTCATCCCAAATTGTGTCTCTTCGGTATGAGGATTAATTTTGGCTGATTATTTTTAAGGCCCCAAAGACTCAAGAATCTTTGATCTTCCCCCTAACTGCCTAAAAGAAGGTAGATAGAGTACCTGTTCCATGAAGGGCGCTATCCCCATAGACAACTACAGTGTGAACTAGTTTCTATGTCTATCGTGTGAACTGTAGGGAGGAATCCAGCAGGTCTGTTTGTTGAAATCTCTTTCAGCATCCCACTGTCTCTGCATGACCTAGCAAACATTTGTTTGCCAAACATATGCTTTTCCATCTCCATGTAAATTGCCTTTCTCCCCTCTGAAGTCCCAAACCACTACCCCCAACATCCTCTTTTGTCTTTAGCTGAAGATGGTATTTAAGGTGAGGGCTTTGGCCATTTTGGTGAGTTACTAGGTTCTCCTGGGTCTCTCCCATATGTACATGTGATTAAACTTTTGCTTGATTTTGTCATGTTAATCTGTCTCATGTCAATTTAATTCTTAGACCAGCCAGAAGAACCTAGGAGGGTAGAGGAAAATGTCTTCCTCCCCAGCAATAAATCAAATAATGTTACACATAAAATGGGCTTATTAGAAAATGCTTGAGTATGATCAAAAGGTCACCCAATTATCTTTTTACTTATTTCCAAGTTTAGAATCATTTTTTTCTGAAGAACAGGAGAATTTTAAGGTGGTTCGTAAGTAATCTATGGGCTAATGAATGCAACATTCATCTCACAACATCAGTAAGTTGTGAAATGAGATGTTTTTAATGTACTTTAATATATTAATTTTACTTGCCGAAATATATTTTTAAGACATTTTAAAAATAAGAAATGCTGCACATTTTAATATAGATTTTAAAAAATGTAACATAGACTACCAAAAACAAACTTCTATCTTGTAGGTGTTTGGTCTTTTCTGTTTTAATTTTTATTAAGTGTATCTAATATTTTGGTGAAATTGTCTGTAAATCCTAGATCTGGAAATTGGTTACAGACGTATTGTCTCCAGATTTCCCTCAATGGCAAAGGATCTTTGTGAAAACATCAATTATACTAGTTTTAAAAACAAGATAACAGACGCAAAATGGAGTCAGTTATACTAAACTCCATGTCACCAAACCGAAACCTAACTTAATTACGGTTTCAGCGTCTCCCAGAAATGGAATCTTAAACTGGTCAATCAGGAATCACCTGGTCAGTGCACTAGTTAATTTGCCTGACAGACTCCTGCCATCCCCTAATGGAAAGTAAGTTCTCAATAACCAATCCACTCTTTTTTTTTTTGGCTAGTATAACTTCCTTGTTCCTACTCCCTTCAGTCTATAAGAGTCTTTCATTTTCTACAGCTCCTTGGAGCTCCTTTCTATCTGCTACACTGGATGCTACTCCATTCATGAATCACTGAATAAAGTCAATAAGATCTCTATAGAGGCCTAAAAGTAAATAAATAAAACAGGACATATATCACCGTCCTCTGAAAATTGTACTTTTTTTGGTTTTATCTTAAAAGAATCTGAATGGACTTCTTTAAGGTCACAGTATTTTTTTTCCTTCCCATGTCAAACTGTGATTAATGATGTAAAAAGATGAAGATAATCTTCTTCCTTCCACCCTATTGTTAGAGAGCCTTGACAGACCTACCTGCAACACTCGATTTGAAAACTCAGAAAAGATAAGCAAGGAGCACCCTCTGCTCTCTGACACCAGGGGATTCGGAGTGGAAAACCTTTCCACTTAATTCCAGGAATTAAGAGGAGGTAGTTTAAGAGACATTCTCAAAGCCTGAGTTCAAATGGGCTCCTCTCTTCCTTGTTCTCTTTGAAAGCCAGCATCTCTGAATGCTGGCAGGAGACAGGAGCGTTCTCTCTTTGTAAATGGAATGACCTGATTTTTATCTTGAGTTGAATTCCAGGAGGAAGCATGATGTCATTTCAACCACTGGCCAGCAAACGTCTTGCTTAGCGAGCATTTTGAGCAATACTGGCAGCCAAGGCCTTTGTTTACAGTGCTTAGAAACAGAGGCCAAAGATCCTCTTTCTCAGGCTTTAAGAAACAAAGCGGATAGGCTTGCTAACCAGCCCCTGTCTGTAAGCAAGTTTCAGACAACGGCAGACAGAGGAATACAGAGGGCTCCTGAAAAGGTTATCAAGTCTAAGAGGCCAATAGGACAGGAGAGAGAAGGAGCTGAAATGCCATCAAAGATGGGTTTTGTGACTCATTATGGTACATGTCATCCCTATCTGACCCTAAGTGGGGACTGAGTTTCAGCCCAGCATCTTGTGGCAGGTGTGCACCCCTCTCCCCACCCCCTCTCTCACTAACTCCTGCACTATGCCTCCCTCCCCCACCCATCCCACCCCCACATTCCCTCAGCTGTCTGAGCAGGTGCGAAGAGCTTGGACAGCCTCCACCCACTGGCAGCTGTTGAGATGTGTTCTGTGGGTGGAAGCAGATCTCTGGAACTCTGGTGACTAACTACTGAAGGCGATACCAGCAATACAAGCAGAGAAAAGGTGCAGTAGGTTGATTCCTACTTGTGATGCCTAGTAAATTATATCAGGCAAAAAGTTTGAGTATTAAGACAAACACAGTGAAGCCCATTCTCCTATAGAAATAGTGAAAGCCCTCTGATAGTTTAAAAAAAAACCCCAGCTTTACTGAATTGACATACAATAAATTGAACATGGCTAAGGTATACAAGTTCTGACATATGTATATGCTTGTGAAAATCCATCACCACCATCAGGGTCATCACCTCCAATAGCTTCTTCCTACCTCTCTGTAAGCCCTCCTTTCCATGGCCAGCCCTTCCCCACTCCATTTTCCCCATCCCCATGTGACCATAGCTGCTTTCTGTCACTAAAGTTTATTTTAGATTTCCTAGAGTTTTATGTAAGTGGACTTATATACTCTTTTTTATCTGACTTCCTTCACTCGTGATGTTATCCATGTTATTGTGTGTACCAGTAGTTCATTCTTTTTATTGGTGAGTAGTATTCCATTTGTGGCTAGACCACAGTTTGCTTATTCACCTATCGATAGACTTTTGGGTTGTTTCCATTTTGAGGTTATTACAAATAAAGCTACTATGGACATTTCTGTACCAGCCTTAGTATGGACATATACTTTAATTTATCCTGAGTAAATACCTAGGCGTGCAATGGTTAAATCATATGGTTTAGATTTAACTCTTAAAGACACTGCCAAACTGCTTTCCAGAGGGGTTGCACTATTTCACATCCCCCCCCAACAGTGTATGAGGGTCCCAGTTCTTCTACATCCTTATCAACAATTGGTGTGTCGGTCTTTTTGATTTTGAACATACTAAAAGATAGGCATGCACTTATCTTTTAAATTCTACATGTGAATTAAAAGTGATTTATGGCCCACCATGACAGTACTCTAATATTCTGTATTTGTCTGTATATTAACCTTTACCAGAGAACTTTATATTTTCCTATGCTTTCATGCTGCTGTCTGTCTAGCATCATTTTGTTTCAACTTGAAGGACTCCCTTTAGCAATTCTTATAAAGGAAAGTCTAGTGATGATGAACCTCTTAGCTTTTGTTTATCTAGGACAGTATTTTCCCTTTATTTCATCTTTTAAAAATATTTATTTATTTGGCTGCATTGCTTCTTATTTGCGGCACATGGGATCTTCATTGCGGCATGTGGGCTTCTCTCTAGTTGTGGCGCGCAGGCTGCAGAGCGCACGGGCTCAGTAGTTGTGGTGTGCGGGCTTAGTTGTCCCACCGCGTGTGGGATCTTAGTTCCCCAACCAGGGATTGAACCTGCATCCCCTGCATTGGAAGATGGATTCTTAACCACTGGACCACCAGGGAAGTCCCCCTCCTTTATTTTTGAAGGATAGTTTTGTCAGATATAGTATTCTTGGTTGGCAGTTGTTTTTAATTTCAGCACTTTGGATATATCATTCCACTCACTTCTGGCCTGGAATATTTCTGCCTAAGAAATCTGCTCATCATCTTATGGGAGCTCCCTTATAGGTGATGAGTTACTTTCTCAAGAAGCAACTCATGTACAAGGGTGCTTCCTGGATAAACGAAAGCTGAGGGGGTTTATCATCACTAGACCCATTGATGCAGTTGAAATGAAACAGCTTTTTTTACTCATTTCAATGTGACTGTTCTTGGCTTTGAACTTGTCTTGGGTACTATGACTTCCAGACTGGTTTCTGGAGTTTTCATAAAGGCTTTTTTTTTTTTTTTTTTTTTTGTGGTGCGTGGGCCTCTCACTGTTGTGGCCTCTCCTGTTGCGGAGCACAGGCTCCGGACGTGCAGGTTCAGCGGCCATGGCTCACGGGCCCAGCTGCTCTGCGGCATGTGGGATCTTCTCGGACCGGGGCACGAACCCGCGTCCCCTGCACCGGCAGGCAGACTCTCAACCACTGCGCCACCAGGGAAGCCCCATAAAGGCTTTTTTGACTGTATATTGTTATTTAGTCAGTATCTCTATTGGGGAACAAAGTCTGTGGCTTCTATTCTGTCATTTTGCTTATGTCACTTCATAACTTATGCAGTATTTTTGCTAAAAATGTTTAACCTTAATCTAAATATGAGGAAAGAAACAAATCCAGGGACAATCTGAAAACAACTAGCATGAATATTTCAAAAGCAGTAATGTCATGAAAGTCCCCCTCCCACCCCCTGCAAGAAAAAAAGCAGAGAGAGTGCTTAAAGAGGACAGAAGAGGTATGATAGTCAATGAAGTGCACGAAGCTTGATGGATTCTGAATTTTTTTAAAAGCCATAAAAATCATTTTGGGTATAATGAGGAAATTTGGAGATGTACTGCTTATTTCAAATCAATGGTAAATGTCTTAGGTGTGATAATGGTATGGTGAGTATATAGAAGAATGTCCTTGCTCCTAGGAGACGTATGCTGAAATATTTGAGAAGAAAATGTTATGATGTCTGCAACACACACACACACACACACACACAAACACACACACAATGAGCAAATATATGACAAAGTGTTAACTCTTGGTGAATCTACACGAAGCTTAAACTTTTCATAGATTTAATTTTCAAAATGAAAAGCTGGGGGAGAACCCTATGAGACATTATTCTCATCATCCCCACTTTACAGGTAAGAAAACTGAGGTTCACAGTGGTTAAGGAGCTTACTCTAGGTCACACAGTAGCAAAGCTGGGAATTCAACCTGAGTAGGTTCACACACATTTTATATTTTATTAAAGTGAATCCATAGCACTTAAGGTAGGAATTGTTGCTGTTTTTTATAGAGAAGGAATCTGAGGCCCAGTGATGAGGTGGAACCACCAGGGTCAAGGGGTATAAGAGGCTGAGCCAAAGCATCAGCTGAGGGTTTTCTCTGGGCTTTGGTGCTCTTTCCATTATGTGTTGCTGAGAGAGTGAGAGAGGAATTGATTGAATGATTGATTGGACAGGGGCTAAAAGCCTTAAGTTTCCTCTCCCTGATAAACTCCCCATCCTTTACTCTGACAGTACTTGAGTAAGATCTGGGATGGGGCCAGTCATGAGATATGGCAACTCTCAGCTCAGTTTACAGTCTGATGAATCCTACGCGTGTGCTGTTCTCTTTGCCTGTCCTCCTCTCCTCCCTCCCCTTGCCTCCACCTCTTTAATCTTCTATCTCTCTCTCTCTCTCTCTCTCTCTCTCTGTGTGTGTCTCTGTCTCTCTCTTTCTCTCTCTCATGCGCTCATCCTTTAGGCCTCATTTTAAACTCCATTATTTCAGGAAAATTTTCTTAACCCTCACAGACCCCTACCCCACACCCATCCCCATAGGTTAAGATCCCATTTCTTTCAGAGCTCCCTATTTTCATGGTTAATATTTACTGGGCACAAATTATGAGCACTTTACATGCATAAACTCATTTAGTCCTCAAAACCTAAATATATCCTCCATAGCAATATATCATCCCTATTTTATGGCAAAGAAATCAAGACGTAGAAAGGTTAATTAACTTCCCTAAGATCACAACACTCGTATAAATTCAAACACAGATATCTGGTTCAGAGCCTAACTTTTAACCACTATGTGGTAACTGTTCTTCTCAGCAGCAGTTGCAAGTATTCATTTACTGTCTGTCTTCCCTGTGTAACTGAAAGCCCCACAGCTTGCTCACTAGTATATCCTGGCACTGAGCCTGGGGCCTGGTATCACCAGGGCCCAATAAATATTCGTTGAATGAACAGTAATGCAGGTAGGGTGTTGGGGAGAGCAAGGCTTCAGGAGTCAAACAGACTAGAGTTTATCCCTTGACCGCTTACCAGTGAGGTGATTTTGGATAGGTCAGTTGACTTTGCAGTGCAGTAGTTTTTGCATCTGAAAAATGGGGATTAAATTATTGTGTGAATTTATGGTGACTGTGTGGGGAAGTGTGTTATGAACTGCATCCCTGCATAAATGTCAGTTCTGATGGTTTATTGTACCTAATGGGTAATTGAAGCTTGGTTCTTTCCACTTCCAAAGGAGAAACAAGGGAGAGACTGTGTCCTGAAAAACGTTACTCACTGTCTACACCAAGTAGGCCTCCAGGATAGACCTGAAATTCTAAGTTAGGCCACAAGAACCTGCCCAAAGAAGCCTGACGGGGGAGTTGGCTGAAGTGCCCACCTAGGCTCTTCTCTTTGTGAGCTCTGCTTAGGGTGTGAGACTCAGACCATCCATGAGGAACTGAGGGCTGAACCGGGGGATGAAGCCGTGTATGGGGACAGTGCTGGGCAGAATCCAGGCGTAGGAATGGAGGAACTGTGAAACCAGGTCCCCACTCACCTACACAGCCACCCAACCCCAGGGGAGGACGTTGACGGACAGACCAAGGACTCTGCAGACGAGAATGTTGTGGGCACTGTAAACTCTGTTCCCTACACTCAGCCCGTTTTAACTGCCCATGAGCCACTGCCTTACCTTCGGCCACAGGGGTAAGCCCCGGGGAAGCAGGCAACTGTGAGGAATGATGTGATTAGGCCCATCTTGAATGCTATTGGGGAAATAAGTAAAGCAAATTAAAGAAGTCCCAGGAAAACCTGGGCTCAATTGTATAACGCCTAGAAGTAAAACTAATTTTTGTTTTTGTTTTATGGGTTTCTTTTTTGGGGGGGCCACACCACGTGCCATTCAGGATCTTAGTTCCCTGACCAAGGATCAAACCCACACCCTGCACTGGAAGCGTGGAGTCTTGACCACTGGACTATAGTCCCTAAAGCTAGTTCTTAAAACATATTTCTTAGGTGTCTATGTCTGAGTCTTAGGTTACTTATGTTTGGCAGGATCCCAGAACGATGATTAAGCGGAAGTTTTGTGAAGACTCAGAAAAGAAAGTGGCGCTGCTCTGAGCCAGGATGAATGTGGCAGGAACAAATGACGCCTTTATTATTATTATTATTTTTTTGGCTGCGTCAGGTCTTAGTTGCTGCATGCGGGATCTTCCGTTGTGGTGTGCAGGCTTCTCTCTAGTTGCGGTGCGCGGGCTTAGTTGCTCCGCAACATGTAGGATCTTAGTTCCCCGACCAGGGATCGAACTGGTGTTCCCTGCATTGCAAGACCAGTTCTTAATCACCGGACCAGCAGGGAAGTCCCTGAAATGATGCCTTTATTAAAAAGGTTGGCTACAGACCATGGGAAGGTGCAGACTTCCAAGTAAACTGGGATTTCAGAGTGTTGGACAAGACTTCCTGAAAGACACAGGGAGAGAAATGTGGATTAGATACAACTGTTTGCCAGACCCTGGGCTAGACGATAGGAATATAAAGATGCATAAGCACAGTTGTTGCCCTCGAGAAGCTCTCAATTCAGTGGATTTTTATTTAGATTAATTCTAAGCAGTTAAAAACGTCACAAGGTGGGTGGATTAATGAAGAATTAACTGTATTTCTATTTCTAATGTAGTGCTGTCACTTTAAAAATCAAAGGTATGGGGGCTTCCCTGGTGGCGCAGTGGTTGAGAATCTGCCTGCTAATGTAGGGGACACGGGTTTGAGCTCTGGTCTGGGAAGATCCCACATGCCGCGGAGCAACTGGGCCCGTGAGCCACAACTACTGAGCCTGCGCATCTGGAGTTTGTGCTCCGCAACAAGAGAGGACGCGATAGTGAGAGGCCCGCGCACCGCGATGAAGAGTGGCCCCCACTTGCCACAACTAGAGATAAGCCCTCGCACAGAAACGAAGACCCAACGCAGCAAAAATAAATTAATTAATAAAAAAAATCAAAGGTATGGAGACACAGAAGTCATGACAATCGAATTTTTAGGTGACAAAAATTTGGGAGTGGTAACTAAAAGGTTGGATATCCGAATCAATACCTTTAAAAAGTTCTGATAGGTCTATCTTTAGTTTTCTGACTCTCCTTATCATTTTAACAAGTGTCAGAATAATTCTTTAACACCACGCCCCATAATTGTGGGTTATTATTTTGAATGTTGTCATCTGCCTCTTTCTCTTCCCTTTCTCCTTGAGAATTCATCTATTCCTGTGGTTTAAAACCTCTTACTTCTGTTAACCTAGAAATCTGCGGTTGCATCTTGGGTCTCTCCTTTGAACTCGAGTGCTGTGTGGCAACTAATTAGAAAAAAAGGGGCACAGGATAAGAGAGTTAAAATTTATTGATCACTGCTTTGCCTATGTTATCCCATTTAATTCCCACAAGAGCCTGTTTTGTTTGGGTTTTACCATATTCATTTTTCTGATGTGGACATGGAGGCTTAGAGAGCCCAGAGTCAAACTTTTATGGAGTAACAGCTTGGTGATTTGCACCGTCTTTTGGATCCTCCTTCTGGACTTTCTGGAATGCATCTCTTTTAGAATGTGTGGTCTGTATTTGGCATTTGTTCATTCACTCCATCCGTTTACTTAGGCACAAACATTGCATGCCTACAGGAGCTACACTAGGAACTGAGGATAAAGAAGTGAATGGGTTACAGCCCTTTCTTTTTGAAGCTGACATTCTAATAGAGGGGACTGAAAAGGTAGATGATGGTACAAGGTGACAAAGGCTTTGATCTGTTATGGAATGAACAGTTTACCTTAGATACCCAAGGAGGCAGTCAGGAAGGGACATTGGTGGGGTTCTGGACAAGGAGTAGAAATTTGAATTCCCATTCTAATACAGTCATGCCTTTATTTCATTTTTCATGTTTATATGTCGTCTTCCTCCCCATTACATATACGGGCATAGTAAGCCCTCAAATTGTTGACGAAGGAAGGCTTTGAACAGGACTGTGGCTGGAATGTGATGAAGTAGCCGCACTTGATTCTTACCTTAAAAATCTCAGTGCATCAAACAGTCGGTTGTTCGTTACCCATACCAGACTACTTATCCGTGTGACGTGTTTCCTTTCAATGTTGTAAGGGAAGAAATTATGCAGCAGTGAAGTTTAGGGACTTAGTTTAGTAAGGTCACACAGCATTCAGTGCCAAAACTCCAGGCGGTGTCTGCTCCGCGGGCTCCCAATCCCTGGCTACTCACCTTTGTAACAGTCGACATCTGAATGTGTGCATCTCTTCAAGGAACAGTGGGAGATAAAGCCTGAGCAAGAACAGACGTGTGTTTCATCACTGTTGGTGAGAGAAGGGTCCACAAAAGTGCATTCAAGGTAGAGATGCTAATGGCTTATTAGGATCTCGCAATTCTTACCACCTGGACGTTAATGGCTGCAATTAGTTATCCACCATGGCCTGACCCTCGGAAAATCTTTCAGGTGCTGTCCCGCCCTACAGAAACCACTTTGCTGCCAAAGAGAAAAGGCCATCCCTTGCCACTGAATTCATAGAGAGGGAAGCAATTCTTTCTAATAGGTCTGGAATCTGAACTTCCATAAAAGGCACCTTATCTCCCCGACTTTCTCATATGTCTCCATCTGTTCCATTGACTCTCTTTGATGGAATTTACCAGCAGGCACTGCAAAGTGCTTTTTAATACCTTAGTAAACAGTTGAGAGAAGAACCTCATTACAGATAAAGTGAGAAGGAAAGTTGGACAGCCCATTTATCTTACTCAACATGAAATAAGGGCTATTGTTCAATTAGGCTAAAATAAAATCTCTCATATTTCCTTCCTAATGTCTTGTTTGGGGACAGCGGTATGGGGGTGGAGGAAGTGAGTGGCAGGATGAGTGAGCTTCTGAAATATTGCCCAAGAATGTGACAACAGAAAAAGATTCCCTTTCGAGGAGGCGTGATGGGCTTTGGAGGGAGGGGAACGGGCCTCGGCAGCTGCTCCTACAGAAGTTGCTTTGCTTTAGTTTCGGCCGGCGTGGCCAATTAGGAAGCAGGGGCGTGAGATAGTTAGGGATCCAGCGGGAGAGAGCCTGCTCAAGTCCTTCTTCAGTACTGGCTGTGGAACTTTAATTAGCATGCCTCAGAGAGGAAGAGGGAGCAGCAGGGCGGATGGCCAAGGACTATTGTTGGGGCTTTAAGAAGGAGGACTTGAGAGTCTATTTGATCCTAACCTAAAATGTAAGAAGACTGTACATCTGTTCTCCTTTAGCCATTAACCATAGCAACTTTTTTTTTTTATTTTTGCTGATTTTTAACGGGGATGCGGGGGGTGGGGGGGAAGAGTTGGGGTGGAGGTTGGTGTGCAGGCACCAGGAGAGGAGGAGAGTTGGAGAGAATTAAAGCTTGGCTTGTCGGCCACAGCTTGCACATGACTTTCTCAGCTGCTGTGCTGATTAGGAGAATGCTTTCCTTATCTTTTCCCCCTCAGATTCATGTTTATTCTCAAAAACTGGAGGAAAAATCCTATTTTTGCTTTCAGACTGTTTATCTGGTGGAAGGCTAAGATCACTGCTGGGATATACCTCTGCCACAACCCCACAATCCCCACTCCTGACTTTTTCTACTTTGCTCGAATCAGATCAAATCTAGTCTGAGATATCTGAGATATCATTCATTGGATGTTTCAGACTTTCCAGGTACAAATATCCCCCTCCTGCCCTCAGCACTAATGTTGTTTTAATATGATATGCAGGGTCATAAATACCGGTATTCAATTAGCAGACATTTTATCCTGTCCAAAATGTCCATGGAGGCATTTGGTCCACACCAAAATGACTTTGATATTTGGTCCTGTCCAAAACCATCTGGCATGGACCAAATATGCTTGTGGACATTTTGGATAGGACCAAATTTCAAAGACCTTTGGCATGGACCAAATGTATTATGGATCAAATGTCTTATGGACATTCGGACAGGACCAAATGTCCTGCAAGGCTGGTATTCTACTCTTTGTACTATGACTCCAGTGTTTTTTTTTTTTTAATTTATCTAGATAAAAAAATACAAACTGTTCACCTGTTTCTTCAAAATTTTCTTGTTAGCCTTAGAGAGTCACGCATGAATGTATTGCCAAATGGTGTTTTGATTCAGTTCCCGATTAGGTTCTTAAAATAAGAGGATTTTACTTCTTCAAGCCTTCCTCCCTTTCAAAGGGTAACCAAGCACCCCTGGTTGGAAGGACAGCAGCCTCCCTGTCAGTTGGCCCACAGGACAGTGAAAACAAAAGCAACTGTCACCACATCAAAACCCAAGTCCAGGTCACCTCCCTGTCCCAGAAGCTCCAGAACCCTGTCCCAAAGCTGCCTCTCTCAAGTCTTCAGGAAAGAGAAAATGCTTCAGAAATCACTTGGGATACTTTACTCATCATGTATAATAGAGGAGGATGAAAAATATGGACTTGGTTTATAGAATGGTAAAGAAATAGTAAGCTGTTTTCAGGATAGATTAGAGTTTAAGTTACCAGGAATGTGCTATGAAGTAACACTAAGAGACAGCTGTGAAGTCCTTCAATGGAGGACTTCATTCAACTACTCGGCTGTTTGTTGGGGTGGGTAGACCTGGGCAAGAACCAGACAAGACCCAGAGAGTGAAGTCAAGTGGCCAACACACACTGCCTCTTGAAAACCACTTTTAATTTTAGAAAATTTTACCACCTTGGGAAGGTGGGTAGAGTAGCAGCCATTATAACTGCAATTGTATGTATGGATCTCAGCCTTACCTACAAACTATGAGCTTCTTGGCAGTAGAAATCCTGTCTCTTTCATTTATTTATTTAGTAGGTGCACAGAATGTAATAAATGTGGCTGAACTCACTGGATGGTTTGACATGTCCCACTGCTGTAGACTATAGCAGATACAGCACTTCCTACTTTTCTAGCAAGTCCAGTAGGAAAACTTCATAAAATGGAAAGCTGAAAATCACCCTGGAACAAGAAGCATATTTTCCCGTAAAGAGTCCTATCTCTATAGAGGGGCATATGGTCTGTGTTCCGGCAGCAAAAGTTACTCAGGCTTTTCCACACTGCATCAGATAACTTCAAATTCATCAGTTATTTGACCATCCTTCGTAAGGAAGACCACCCAACTACAACTTCAGTTTCCATGCTCACCAACTCACCCTTAGATTGCCAGGGTGGTTTTCCAGACAACTTTCAACCAGGAAGGAGATGCCCCCATGAGGATTTTCTTTTTCAAGGGGAGAAGAGGTGAAGCTAAAATAACGTTTCACCAGCTCTTTTTTTTTTTTTTTGCGGTACGCGGGCCTCTCACTGTTGTGGCCTCTCCCGTTGCGGAGCACAGGCTCTGGACGCGCAGGCTCAGCGGCCATGGCTCACGGGCCCAGCCGCTCCGCGGCATGTGGGATCTTCCCGGACCGGGGCACAAACCCGTGTCCCCTGTGTCGGCAGGCGGACTCTCAACCACTGCACCGCCAGGGAAGCCCTCACCAGCTCTTTATTCAAGAAGTTTAGAGCTCCTTTCAGGAAACAAAATGAAAATAAGTCACAGTTAATGGGAAACAGAAAACCGAGGAATTAAGCATATAACCGGGAAAGTTTCCTAAAACTAAGATGTGGATAAGAAAGCTCTAATACGCCCAAGTTCATGTGATGAATTAGACTTTGGGCCTCCTCGTAGAAACTCAGGATGGTGGCATACAACCCAGGAAATGCCTACCCATTGTAGAACAAGTGATTTTACATGAGGCCTTTAAATTAACTTTAAGGGTATCAATTTCTAGATCCTCAATTTCCAACTGTACTCTTTCCTAAAATTGACCTGCCGAGTCTGTGGTCTGCTGCTTCTTCTTACCTCTCCTTTTAAATCCCTTTCTTTAAATAAGGTCAAACCTCTCACTCATCCTAAATCTTACAAAAGTGCATTGTCTCAGGGCACCAAACACGGGGACCATTCCAGGATGCCTTGTTCTTGCGGGGAATCCTATGAATGCCAGCAAGAAATATTGAAGGGAGCAGTCCCTTATTTCATCTAAGAGACAAACTCCGAATGAGACAAACTCAGAGCAAGGCTCCATCCATCCATCCATCCGTCCATCCATCCATCTATCCATCCATCTTTTAGTTAGAATTCAAAAGTGAGATGGTTGTCCCAGGAGTGAGCACTGACATGCTTATTTGAGTTGAAAAGTGAAGTGAGACCTTTTCTGACTGAAAGTGAGTCTGATTGGGATGATTGATTTGACAGTAAGAACTGAGTTTGCCAAGTTACGTGGTAGATATTGTCTACAAATTGAATCATATAAGTATGCAGCTTCAAGATTTTGACAAAAAAAATACATTCAGAGCCCACAGGCATCACAGAACATGTTGGAAGTTAAACGTATGATGAAAATTTTTTGATATCAGCTCATACATGTTTTTCAAAAAATTGTAAGGGAATATGCAGGAAAATTTGAAGGCAACTGCTCTGGGGATTTAGTGGGGAATAGGCTAGGCTGGAGCCATCTGAGGAGGTTTGTTAAACTGGAACTGGGCTGGCTGTTAGAGTATGCTAGGATGGCTCAACGTCAAAAGCAGGGAAAGGATATCTGGTCATTTGTTCATTGTTGAGAGCATGTGCAAGGACTTCGAAGTTGTACTAGCTGTGTCCAGGGGTGGGATGGTAATATGACCAGCCTCCACTTCAGGACAGGAACCAATGGAATGGCAGGGACAACAACTTTGGTCACCTGTCTCAGCTTGAAAATATTTAATATCTTTCTTGCTGGGGAGCAGAAGGAGAGTAGACCAGACAGGTGAATGGGCAATAAGGCAGTTTGGAAAAGGCTTTGAAAGCCTCATGAAGGAATCTGGATTTTAAGCCACATGAACAAAGAAAGATTGAATCAATGTTCATCTCTCCACTTTTCTAAGCAGAGTATGTTGCTCTTCTGAATTCCCATAAAATGATTTCCATTCTCCTATTATATGATGTCTCCCTTGTCATGGCAATGGTTTGTTTACACGTTGGTCTCCTTCATGATTAGTCTGTGAACTCTTAATAACATGGATTGTATCTTATGTATCTTGGTAACCCCAGTGCCTAACGCATCTCTCCTCAAGTGACAGGATCTTAGTAAACTGTTTTTTAAATAAGTGAAATAATGAACAAAAGAAATCCAAAAGGAAAGTGAAGAGGGATGAGAGAGGTGAAGAGGACTAATACTGCTATGTGGTCCTATAGACTAGGGACTGTGCTCATTCTCCTAAATCCCACAGCTGGAAGTAAACACCTTCTCCTCTGAGCAGCTGTTGTGCTCTGTCCACAGCTTTGCACTTTTGACTTGATGTGTGATCACTTATTTGTCCCTTATTACCACTGCGTAGCTGTATATATAATGTCTAACATATGTAATTCACACATAGATGACATGAAGTAGTTAAAAAGCAACACTTTAAGGAAACAACTAACAGTTTAAAAACTGTTTTTCTTTTAACGATTGGGTCACTGCAGATGACAAAGAACATCTGAAAGCACAGTCCTAGAACTAATAATTTGTTTCTTTTATTTAGTACTTAAATTATTTCCACGCTAAGAGTCCATACTATCTATGAAATCTTTCATGATGGACACTATTTGTTGCATACCCAGTACCCACTCCTTGCTTCCTTGCTATGAGAGCATTGCTTTTCTTTTCAGGTATCCACTCTTCCCCTATATTACTCAGCAGATTGCATCCTCAGCTTCTAGAAATAGATCCTAAGCTAATTACGATAATCCTAAGCTAGGATAATCCAGCTAATTACTGGATCCTAAGCTAATTACGATAATCCCATTCCACTCGCTGGTGCTTGGGTTATAAGTGACCGGAGAAAGTTGAAACAGAAGTGTCCTTGTAAAATGGGACTTACTGCAGAAATGACGGAATCTCTTTAATCTAAATACAATTTTAAGGGAAGGGAGAAGATCTTCTTTAGGGCACTGACCAGACATTAGGTAAAAGCAGAGATTTTTTTTTTTTAAGCCAGTGAGGTCAGCAAGGATCTTAATTTATTTCTCACGCTTTTCTTAGACACGATAATGCACTTAGTACTGCTTGGTTGGTCTCAAATGCTTGGCTGGCTCTCAAAGAGCATTTGATTTGGGGAAAGGATAGAACAGGGCGTTCCCAGCCAGCCTTATCAGGACCAGACAGTACTTAGAACTGCAGCCCCAATTGTGTGTGTGCCCTTTTGTGAAACCTTTAAAAGGCTGGATCTGCTTACAGAGCCATTAACTACAGGGTCCCCAAAGTCACCTTACAGGGATGGCTGCTATCCCTCTCCTAAGTGTACACCAGTCACTAAGCAGGACCCTTTCATTCTTAACCATTTCCACCCTATAACATACTTAATAGATGTAGGGAGAGTTACCAAAACAGCGTGGAAATTAAACGTTCTGTTAATTTTGCTAACATATTGTTAACCCAGAAATGGGATGGTCAGAGGAGGCAACTTAAAGGAAGTGAGAATTTTCATCCATACATTCTCTCATGAACTCACATTTTCTCAACCAGGGTTCCTCATTTGAACCACAGCACACAAAAAGTGCTTTGAGTGACTGTTTTCTCAAATACTTTCTCATTCCAAGAATGGTACATAGCTAGTGCCATTCTTGATGCATGGGAGATAAATTAATTCATAGAGTGGATAGGGGGCCATTAGGATCTAATCCTCTTATGGAACTGCAGTTCATTTACTCAGTATATTAATTGTGTGCCTACTATGTGCCAAGTGTCACTCTTATAAGTGTCGGTTATACAGCAGTGAACAAAGCAAAGTCCCTGCCCTCATGGAGCTTCCACTCTAGTGGAGGATTCAGATTCAGGATATATGTAGATATAGGTACAGATATAGATATATAATGTATATGCTATATACCTGGGTCTTGAAAAAAAGATGGACTCTGAATAGTAGAAGGGAGGGGGAGGTCATTTTACATGGCCAGGGGAAGCCAGGCCACTTCGAAATGAGTTCAGCAATCTCTTCCTCCAAAAGAAAGGGCTAAAAAGGCAGGCTGTCCCCAACTCTGACCACTGAACCTCATAATTCTTAAGCCGCCTTGTCCTCAGGACCATGGTCAGACTGCACTTTTAAGGTGGCAGATGGTCCTGGAGTCCGGTGTCACTTAGGATCAATCCCTGCATAACTAAGACATACCCCCTTTTTTTTTTTTGCTATATCACTAATAGCTTGGTTTCTTAATTTAAGTTTTTCCAAAAGCATAGCCCAAATCAAACATTAATAGAGAATTGTAGTTATTTGGGAAGTGATTCTAAATAATTCCCTGAGGGGACAGGGATTATGCACTGGGAGAAGGAAACAGTCAATAAAGTGTGCATTGTTGAAGTCACTGCTTTAGGCAACAGGGGCTCAACTCCACAGGGACCATGGAAGCCTACAGAATGGCTTCCAGAATTGTCCATCCATCAGATAGGAGGTTAGGATGGCTCCCATTCCCCTTTAGTTGAGAGTTGTCCCTGGGGTCTTAAACTACTCCTTCTTCCGGGAGAAACTGTGTGTGGGCTGAGTGGGCTCCTGTGGTTTTAGAGAAAGCCTTGAGATGGAAGAACAGAGAAAGGCAGGGGTACACCTGAGGTACACCTGAGGTGTACCCCTACATCACAGGGGCAGCTGTGGCTTAGAGGACGTAATGCTATGGAGACACATTTCTATCACTTGCAACCCTGAGTTCTGACTAACCTAATAGTTTAGGATGAGTCAAGGGGCATGGGTTCCACAGTTTTAGTCTTGGCACTGTGTGATCTTGGGCAGGACCCTTCAGATCTCCTCCTTTGATGGATGAGAGAGGTGGACCACACAAGTTCTGAGGAGTCCCCTAGTGAATATTCTATGACTTGACCCCAACCTTCTATTTACCATGATAATACTGAGTGTGAATTTCAGCATCACCCACATTGCTATCCACTCCCTCCCCTTTTTAAACAGCTCTTCAAAGGCCACACAGATGGTAAGGGTGGCCAATCCTCTGCCCCTATTCTTCTATTTCTAGCTGGGGACTTAATATGGCAGGTCGTATTTTCCAAAGATAGCTGTAAAAGATCTCTCACTCCACTTGCTCTTCTTATAATGTGATTCTGACACTCCTCTCACTCCTCTCATCAAGAGTTGGAGACTTTGCTCCTTCCCTCTGAATCTGCGTGGGTTTATGACATTGGAAAAAATGATGTTATTTGACTTCTGAGGCTAAGTCATAAAAGGTGATGTAGCAAGTAGGGACTCTGACAGATATCTGCACACCCATGTTCATACCAGCATTCTTCAAAATAGCCAGGAGGTGGGAACAACCCAAGTGTCCATCAACTAAGGAATGGATAAACAAAACGTGGTACATTTACATTTATATTATGGAATATTATTCAGCCTTAAAAAGGAAGGACTTACATGAAGCACCTAGAATAATCAAATTCGTAGGATAGGTTGTCAGGGGCTGCAGGGAGAAGAAAATGGGGAATTCTTTTTTTTTTTTTTTAATGCGGTACGTGGGCCTCTTACTGTTGGTGGCCTCTCCCGTTGCGGAGCACAGGCTCCAGACGCGCAGGCTCAGCGGCCATGGCTCACGGGCCCAGCCGCTCCGCGGCATGTGGTATCTTCCTGGACCGGGGCACAAACCCGTGTCCCCTGCATCGGCAGGTGGACTCTCAACCACTGCACCACCAGGGAAGCCCGAAAATGGGGAATTCCTTAATGAGTGTAGAGTTTTAGTTATGCAAGATGAAGATGTTCTGGAGATTGTTTGTACAGCAATGTGAATATACTTAACACTACTGAACTGTACACTCAAAAATGGTTAAGATGAGAGATTTTAATTTTTTTTTACTATAATTGAAAAGGTGATACAGCTTCTACTTTGCTTTCTGGAAAACTTGTACTAGAGTCCTGAGTCACCATGGAAGTGGTCCAACTGCCCTGAGGTCACCAAGCTGTGAGGAAGCCCAAACTTGTGTATGTAGAGGTACCACATGAACAAACGGGACACTACAGGAAAAAAGAAAGTTACCTGGCCAGCCTCAGCTACTCTATCCAGCCACCATCTGACTACAGTCTCATGAGAGATGCTGAATCAGATCTGCCTAGCCAGGCTCTCTCCAAATTCCTGACCCACACAGCCTGCTGCTGCCATCTTGAATTGAGGTGTGGAGCACGGCTTCTGCACATGGCCTACCCAGCTGAGGTGTTGGCACAGCGATTTTGCACCAGGAACTCTGGTCTGAAGTGTGAAGTGCAAGCCCTCTGCACACAGCCCTCTATGAGCAAGTGAAACTAGACTAAGTACAGAGGAAACAAAGGTACTATGCTAAGTGCTTGATGTGTATTACCTCAGAAAATCCATCCACAGGACATCTATATGTGAAAAGACATTGGTTCAAGATGGCAGAGTAGAAGGACGTGCACTCACTCTCTCTTGCAAGAGCACCAGAATCACAACTAACTTCTGAACAATCATTGACAGGAAGACACTGGAACTCACCAAAAAAGATACCCCACATCCAAAGACAAGGGGGAACCCACAATGAGATGGTAGGAGGGGCACAATCACAGTAAAATCAAATCCCATAACTGTTGGGTGGGTGACTCACAGACTGGAGAACACTTATACCACAGAAGTCTACCCACTGGAGTGAAGGTTCTGAACCCCACGTCAGGCTTCCCAACCTGGGGGTCCAGCAATGGGAGGAGGAATTCCTAGAGAATCAGACTTTGAAGGCTACTGGGATTTGATTGCAGGACTTTGACAGGACTGGGGGAAGCAGAGGCTCCACTCTTGGAGGGCACACACAAAGTAGTGTGCGCATCGGGACCCAGGGGAAGGAGCAGTGACCCCATAGAAGAATGAACCAGACCTACCTGCTAATGTTAGAGGGTCTCCTGCAGAGGCAGGGGGCGGCTGTGGCTCACTGTGCGGACAAGGACACTGGCAGTGGAAGTTCTGGGAAGTACTCCTTGGCGTGAGCCCTCCCAGAGTCCACCATTAGCCCCAGCAAAGAGCTGGGTAGGCACCAGTGTTGGGTCGCCTCAGGCCAAACAACCAACAGGGAGGGAACCCAGCCCCACCCATCAGCAGACATGCAGAGTAAAGTTTTACTGAGCTTTGCCCACCAGAGCAACACCCAGCTCTACCTACCACCAGTCCCTCCCATCAGGAAACTTGCACAAGCCTCTTAGATAGCCTCAACCACCAGAGGGCAGACAGCAGAAGCAAGAAGAGCTACAATCCGGCAGCCTGTGGAACAAAAACCACGTTCACAGAAAGGTAGACAAGATGAAAAGGCACAGGGCTATGTACCAGATGAAGGAACAAGATAAAACCCCAGAAAAACAACTAAATGAAGTGGAGATAGGCAATCTTCCAGAAAAAGAATTCAGAATAATGATAGAGAAGATGATCCAGGACCTCAGAAAAAGAATGGAGGCAAAGATCGAGAAGATGCAAGAAATGTTTAACAAAGACCTAGAAGAATTAAAGAACAAACACCTAGAAGAATTAAAGAACAAACAAACGGAAATGAACAATACAATAACTGAAATGAAAAATACACTAGAAGGAATCAATAGCAGAATAACTGAGGCAGAAGAATGGATAAGTGACCTGGAAGACAGAATGGTGGAATTCACTGCTATGGAACAGAATAAAGAAAAAAGAATGAAAAGAAATGAAGACAGCCTAAGAGACCTCTAGGACAACATGAAACGCAACAACATTCGCATTATAGGAGTCCCAGAAGGAGAAGAGAGAGAGAAAGGACCCTAGAAAATATTTGAAAAGATTATAGTCGAGGGCTTCCCTGGTGGTGCAGTGGTTGAGAGTCCGCCTGCCAATGCAGGGGATATGGGTTCGTGCCCGGGTCCGGGAAGATCCTACATGCCGCGGAGCGGCTGGGCCCGTTAGCCATGGCCACTGAGCCTGCACGTCCAGAGCATGTGCTCCGCAACGGGAGAGGCCACAACAGTGAGAGTCCCGCATAACGCAAAAAAAAAAAAGATTATAGTCGAAAACTTCCCTAACATAGGAAAGGAAATAGCCACCCAAGTCCAGGAAGCGCAGAGAGTCCCAGGCAGGATAAACCCAAGGAGAAACACACTGAGACACATAGTAATCAAACTGACAAAAATTAAAGACTAAGAAAAATTATTGAAAGCAGCAAGGGAAAAATGACAAATAACATACAAGGGAACTCCCAGAAGGTTAACAGCTGATTTCTCAGCAGAAACTCTACAAGCTAGAAGGGAGTGGCCTGATATACTTAAAGTGATGAAAGGGAAGAAACTACAACCAAGATTACTCTACCTGGCAAGGATCTCATTCAGATTCGATGGAAAACTCAAAAGCTTTACAGACAAGCAAAAGCTAAGAGAATTCAGTACCACCAAACCAGCTCTAAAACAAATGCTAAAGGAACTTCTCTAAATGGGAAACACAAGAGAAGGAAAGGACCTACAAAAACAAATCCATAACAATTAAGAAAATGGTAATAGGAACATACATATCAATAATTACCTTAAACGTAAATGGATTAAATGCTCCAACCGAAAGACACAGGCTTGCTGAATGGTTACAAAACCAAGACCCATCTATATGCTGTCTACAAATTCCTGACCCAAAGGAACCTTGAAAGAAAATAAAATAATTGCTCTTTTAAGCCACTAAATTTTGGCATAATTTGTTACACAGCAAGATCTAACTAGACTTCTTGCCTCAATCTCTCAATCTGACCACAGGCAGAAAGGGATAAAGGAGCTCTAGCCCATTACTGTGCAATGGCTGATGGCATGGCACGCAGATTCAAAGCCCCTGTGAGTGAGGAGTGCCCTGTGTTCATCACTGTAGTAGTTATAGCCCCATTCCCCAGCACAGTGCTTAGTATATTTCATCTCACAAATATTTACGAAGTACCCACTCTATGCTAGGGACTGTGCTAGAACTAAATGTCTAAGGTATGCTGAGACATCATTGCTCTTGCTCTTAAGAAATGCAAGAAGAGGGGCTTCCCTGGTGGCGCAGTGGTTGAGAGTCTGCCTGCCGATGCAGGGGACACGGGTTCGTGCCCCGGTCCGGGAAGATCCCACATGCCATGGAGCGGCTGGGCCCGTGAGCCATGGCCGCTGAGCCTGCGCGTCCGGAGCCTGTGCTCCGCAACGGGAGAGGCCACGACAGTGAGAGGCCCGCGTACCGAAAAAAAAGAAAAAAAAAAAAAAAAAAAGAAATGCAAGAAGAGACAAACATTAGACAAATAAATTGTGGTAAGTTCGATGAAGGAAAATAACCAGGTACATATACGGAGAATTTAACAGAGGGACATAATTTAGATTGGAGGAGAGTCAGGGCAGGGGTCTCTGAGAAAGTGACATGTAAGTTGAGACTGGAAGGATGAGAAGGCATTAGCCTTCCACTGGAAGAACACAGGGAACAGCAATTCAGGCACAGGAGATAGCACCTGTGGAGGCCTTGAAGCCCCAAAGAACTTGCTATGAATAATATACTCACACACTGTTTGACTGCCTCGTTTTGCTCAGTGCTGTAGGTGTGGTCCACCAGTCTCTCGACATGTTTGAACTAGTGCCACCCCGGCAGGCTCTCTTCCTGCTGCCTGGCAGAAAGCCCAACTGTGCAAACACATCACAGCCCCTGCTTACGTGCCTGCTAGCATCCCATTGGACAAAGCAGGTCACATGGTCAAGCCCAACTCAGTAAGGGTAGAGGAATACACTCCTCCCAAGGAGATGAGGGGAGGGGGTACACACACTTTTGGGAACAATCCTTTATGTCGGTCAAATGCCCTGTATCCTCAACTATTATGACTATTGCCTGGGCTCCCTCCTTTTATCTATGCTACACCATTGTAGATGGTACTGACACCAGCTAAACTGTTCTTCCTGACACTTTCAGCTCTTATATGTCCCCTCGCCTGGTCCCTCCAACCTTCCACATCCATCAACCGTCCCAACCTAATGCCTTGTTTGATTCTCCGTCCTCATCAGTCTGCCCCATTCCACAGCACTGAACTGCCTGTACCAGCTGTATCCGGCTATGACAAGGAAATCTGATGAAAATGTAGGGTGCTGGCAAAAAACATTTCATGGAGATAAATTAAAATTGCCTAGGCTGATTAAAGCACTGAAGAAGAATTGAATTGGAACGGGATAATAAAACTCACTTATAGAGATGCCATGAAGATTAGCTAGTCAGTATTCATGGTTTGAACACAAAAGAAAAATTAGCTAGTCAGTATTCATGGTTTGAACACAAAAGAAAAATTGTTATTGATTTACATATA
Organism: Phocoena phocoena; assembly: GCF_963924675.1. Classification (NCBI taxonomy): domain Eukaryota; kingdom Metazoa; phylum Chordata; class Mammalia; order Artiodactyla; family Phocoenidae; genus Phocoena; species Phocoena phocoena. The sequence continues at coordinate 76,647,596 of NC_089219.1, read as the reverse complement.
ACGTGTCCATTGTGTCTTCCAAAAGCCTCCTCAACTAATACATAACAGGGGATGGCAAAACCAAACGTTAAGTTTAGGATTCATCCATCTTGGCTTTACTTTATATATATATATTTGCCAGTCAAAGAATAACATCCGTGGTGGCAAAGATAGCACCACCTCTCCCGGCAACAGGAAGGAAAGAAGAAGAAAGAGCTGGCTTTGGACCCAGACATTTTAAAGCATTGCAGGGTAGATCATAAAACACCATTGCATTCATAAAGTATGGTTCATTAGATTTTTGATGGAACGCTTCAAAGGGCGTCTGTTTCCCCTTCTCTTCTCCCCCGCCCCCCGCCCCCAAGCCTATCACCATTAGAGACCGTTTCAGGGTAAATGATGGCCTGTTCTCCAGTTGATTATTCCGGGCCTATTTGGCATGGCTGCCTTCTTCCTCCTGCCAACCGGCGTTCCTCCATCTCTCTGCTTCTTAAGCCCTGACCTCTGAGAGCACAGGGGCAGAAACCGAGAGGAGGGACTCAAGCCGATGTATTGTGCCTCTCGGCGGTGGTGCTGGTAGGAGATTAGCGGGGAAGGAGAGCGGAGTTCCGGCCCCCTTAGCAGAGGCGGGTCAGGGTGCAAGGGCCTGCAGCCGCTCAGCACCATGTCACGTTTAGGGACAAAACCTTGCCCTCAAGCCTGCCTTTGCAATGTTACTGAGAAGGGCTTTCCAGTGGGTTTGGAGTTTTTTCAGAGTTAAACGATATCATGCTGTAATAATAATGGTCATAATCATTAGAGGATACGTTCAGTGAGAGCGTGCTAGGCACTGTGCAGAGTTCTTCGGTGAATGTTCTCGTTTAATTTCCACAAAGATCCTAGAGATGGGAACTGTTACAGTGCGTATTTTACAGAGCAGGAACGAACTTGCCCAGGGTCACGGCGCAGAGCAGCAGCAGACACGGTGGAGAGAAGAGCGACGTGTTCTCCGTCACCTCTTGGGGCTGCCGCACCGACCCCTCCTTCCCCGGGGCACAGAAGCTCGTGTGCTTGTCCTGACCACCCTCTTTCCCACCTCTGTGGAGGGATTCACCAGGGCTCCCAGCCAGTCACTCCCCACCTGCTTGCTTGTGCAGTTTCCCGGCGCCTATCATGGCAGCTGCCTACACAGCAGAGCTACGCTCAGCCTCTCTCCACCCCTCAGACAGCAAATAAAGGGCCCCAAAGTAACACAGCACACTGGTTAGTCAAACTGGTTTTGGATCCACACTGTCTGCGCTCTGTTCTTGCTCCTATTGCTTATGTCCTCTGTGACCTTGGGAAGTCACTCAGCTTCTCTGTGCCTCAGTTTCTGGAGGCTAATAGTCATGCCTACTGTCTAAAGCCGCTGTGGAGGTCAAATGAGAAAATGCATTTGGAGCAGCGTTAAATACTTGTTAAATGCTCAATAAATACTAGCTATTATCAGCTGCATAGCACAGGGAGATCAGCTCGGTGCTTTGTGACCATCTAGAGGGGTGGGATAAGGAGGGTGGGAGGGAGACGCAAGAGGGAGGGGATATGGGGATATACATATGCATATAGCTGATTCACTTTGTTGTACAGCAGAAACTAACACAACATTGTAAAGCAATTATACTCCAATAAAGATGTTAGAAAAAAATACTAGCTATTATTATTTCCTACTGCATACGTGCCACCGACCTGGGACTAAAGGGGCGCGAAAAAGCCCGGGATCAAAGAAATTTGGGGGTCTCCAGCAACCCGATACTGTTCTGGGATGCTCTAACCATCAATACTATTTCAGGCACGTATATTTAGGCTAAAGAGATTTTGGTGCCCTAACTTGGGACCCTCATCACCATTTACAACATATAATGTGTTCGGAGTTTCAAAGACCTTTTGGAAAGCCCAGTTACTGAGGTGAGCTGAGTAGTCTGGGGACAGAATAGGAGAGGCACTCATTTCTTCCACTAATGAGACTAGCAAGGGCCCCTACTTACCCTGAGAGAGGGGCTTTCTCAGTCCGTTGGAAGTACCAAGATGGTGGGCACCACATGAAGTTAAGGAACAGGAAGAAAGGGAAAGCATTCACTGGGCAGGAACCACCAAGCTGTGCTCGATTGTTTGTCCAGTTGCATTCGAGAAGTTGCATTCTATCTTGGTAAAACAATGGATAAGCCTCTGTTCCTATCCATTTAAAATATTGGTTAGGATAAGTGGTGTCATAGTTCATTGGGGGAACACTCAGGGTGGAAATCGAGAGCAAGGCTTTTGGAATTAGGGAGCCCCAGGTGAAAGACCAGGCTCTGCCACTCTATCAGCTGTGCGATTTAAGAGCCTTCATTTCTCCTTCTGTAAAATGGAGATAAGAGTGGTACCTACCTCACAGGTTGTGAGAATGAGACATGGGTGTAAATCACTTTCAGCACAGTGCCTGGCATGCAGGAAGTCCTTAAATCATGACAGCTATTATTATATTAATTTTTGGTAAAGTTGCAAGGTCTCTGCTGATAGGACTTTGGGGAGAGAGGAAGCTGGGAGAGGGATGGGGAAGACCAGCAAAGCAAATCCACCTGCCCATGACCCTGGTTTATGTGATCAGTGATGTGAAGCTACCTCAATGAAGCAAGTGACTGCAAATGGAAAGGGGTCTTTCCACTGCAGCCAGGTGGGTTTCTAAGGTAAACACATGGGGACTTCCCTGGTGGTCCAGCGGTTAAGCCTCCATGCTGCTAATGCAGGGGTCACGGGTTCAATCCCTGGTCAGGGGACTAAGATCCCACATGCTGTGTGGTGCTGCCAAACACACAAAAAATTTAGTAAGGTAGACACATGGCTGCGAAGAGCTGAACACGTGTCTGAGTCAGTACCAATATTTGTCCATTACCAAACTAAGGGAAAATTTGTTTGCTTTTTTGCATTGAAATGTATGTACCATCAGTGGATGTATATTCTCTATTTTAGGGAATTACAGATATGACCCGTCGTTCCTCCAACTCTGTAGTGAGCAGACAACTGAGCTACATGTTCAGCAAGCTCTGGAGTATAGCATTGTCACAGCAGTAAAGGGGTCACTGTTCTAACAAAACAATACACCAAGTTAACCCAACCCATTTAGTAATTTGCATGCCAGTTTTGCTATCTGGCAGTGAAGCAGCTACGATAAGCTGCATATACAAATGATCATACTTTTCCTGAGTTCCCTATTGACCAAAAATATTTTTAATTGTTCGCTTTGCTAGTTGTTTAGTATCCCTCTGTTCAGTATCACTGTTGACACATTTCCCCATGTTAAGTCATGCCTTCTCCTCCTGCCGTTCTTCCTTTCCCCACCCGGGGGGCGTGGGGTGGGGTGGTGGCATTCCTCCCCCTCCAGCCCCCATGGGCCCTTAAGTCTCAGCAGCCCTCTTAGGTCAGCTGTCTGGGAGTTGGAGGGCTACGGTTTGCAGAAATTGGGCTTAAAATTAGCCACAGTGGGCACTGTGTGGGAGTTAAAGGAAAAGTGTGAATGGGCTGAGAAAGAAGGCCTAGGGCACTGGTTTCCTGTTTCTGACAGTCTTAGGAGTAAAGGAAAGGATTGTTAGAGCAGAGGGAGAGGAAAAGGGGATACAGCTTAGGGAGTTTACTGTCTCTAGAGACTCCAGGACCTTAAAATGAGCATAGCAGGTTCAAAACTTTACCTACGCTTTGGTTTTCCCATCTGCAGAGTGAAGACAACCATCTCCACCTCACAGTGTTGTTACAAGAGTGAAATTAGAGAATGTGTGTAAAATGCTCGATACAGTGACTGGCTTACTGTAAATGCTAATGAATGACACTTTTTTTTTTTTTTTTTATTGGTGTGCTCTTGTCCTGCCAAACAGGGTATATAAGCTCTTCAGAGGAAACCAAGACTCTGCTAGAAAGAACAATAAAGATTGTATAGATTTGTTACCTCGATAAGAGACACAATTGTAGAACATATTCCCTTATGGCTGAATTTTGGAATAAGCTCTTCCAATCCATGAGCTCTTTCCCCTATTCCTGGCAAAATGACACTCTAAACATTTTCACTTGTTCATCAAATTACTCATTAGTAATGGCCTACTTAACTGAAAAGAGTCAGTAAAATGGTATTGTATTTCAGCTTAACAGCTTGCAGTAATATTTTGAGGACTGTCATTATTCTTTCATTGTTACTGCAGATGAGTCAGCTTTAAAGTGAAAGACAACAAGGTAGTTTTACTCTCTCTGCTTTATTTAAACATGCGCATCAGAATCACCTGGAGAGTTTGTTGAAGCACAAGATGGCTGGGTCCCACCTCCAGAGGTTCTGGGGGTTGCACTTTGAGAACTTATGTAAGTCAAGGCTGATTTCTCTGCACTTTCAGCTGTGACAGGTAGCAGGGCTGAAAGATTCCCCACTTGGCTTGCTAAACTTGGTAGATTTTTTTTTTTAAGTTGCTTAAGCAGTGATTTACAGCTACTTTATGTTAGGAACATTTTTTTTTTTCTGCCCCAAGAAAAGTTACACAGAAGGAGTATAGGAAATAATGGGACATTGACCATATTTTCGGGGCACATATAAAAAAATGTGTCTGTGTTACACATGGATTAAGAGCTTGGGCTTTGGAGTTGGGAAGACAAGGAATCAGACCAGGCTCTGCCACTTTCTGGCTCGGTGGCTCTCTAAACTGTTTCCACATCTGTGAAATGGGGTAAAAAAATACCTATGTTCCTGCCAGGTTTAAAAAGGAAATGCACATAAACTGCTTAATAAATGTTAGCAATTTTTTCCAAAGGGATGTAAAATCTCAATAATGCTTAAGACTGCTTAATAAATGTTAGCGATTTTTTCCAAAGGGATGTAGAATCTCAATAATGCTTAAGACTGTGAGTGCCACTGTTCATATTTGTTCATTAGAACCCTTCAGAGAGTCTGAGCGTAAGTGGATCATCTCCCTCTGAGGTCTAGGTCAGTTAGGTCTGTCAGTCCAGGTAGAGCGATTTCTAAAGGAATCTCTTTCAAGTTTTCATTCAGTCTTTTCTAGAAAATTCAGACTGAAGAGTTTTGTTCTCTACAATTAAACAAACAAACAACAAACTCATTGTCTACCTACCAATAGATTGTGTGTGTCATTTAAATTAACTAATAATTTGGGGTTTGTCATTAGTTACTATTAAAACACGAGCAACTTTGCCTTGTTTAGACCATCTTAGGATGCAAGAACTTGAAGGACTTTGGAGATCAGTTGGTTTAATCCTTTCATTTTACAGATAAGAAATCTGTGGGCTTTAGAGGTTAAGTGAATAATTTGCCTGAGGACATAACCACAAATTTAATTTCTACTGGACTTGCTATCTAAACGCTCTCAGAAAGAATGGCTTATGATGAACTATTCTAAAACAATTGTTTTAGTCTCCTGCAACATGTAATTGGTTTATATCTAAACACCTTACTGGAAGGTAAATTCACTTAGTTTCCAAGGGTTACATTATGAAACAAATTTCTCTTGAGGCACTCATCAGAAAGTTCCATGGAATAAAATTAGACATTTTGTAAGTGCATGATTGAAACTGTTTCATAACCACAACACGTAATTGGTAGCAAATGCTTTGAAAACTTTCAGGTCAAAATGATCACGGAGTTTCAATGTCTCATTTCTCCATATATACGCATACACTGGACTGTTTTCTGAGGAAAATCTTGACCCTTTCTCCAAGTGCTCCTTTTTGCAGATAGTCACTTTCTCTACAGATTTCAACTGGTTAATTTATGGTAAAAATAATTTCAATTCATTTTTTATGTGATTGGTTAAAGTATAGGGATTTGTACTCCACATTCTCATCAGAGAACTTAACTTCTAACCTTCAGCTGCCAACCTCTTATGAAAAGCTTGATAATGAGAAATATATATGGAACTTTGCCTGAAGGGTATGTAGTTCATTCATTACTTTAGAAATACTGATAGTGATGATGATGATGGTGGTGGCGACAATAATAACAATAATGATAGAAACTAGATGTGCATCTTCTGATCTTGCTGTCCAAAGCGGGCAATGTTTCTTAGGGCAAACACACGTAACAGCACCAAACCTGAATCATTAAAGATCGTTTGTAGAAATCAGAATGCTGTTAGCAGCTATGAGGGCTGCTGAAACTCAGCTTTAGGTGTGCTAAGAGTTAGGGGACACAAAGTCCCTGTCCTTGAGCTCAGCTAGGTTAGCAAGTAATTGCAATTCAAGGCAATACATGCCACAGTTGAGTTACATTTATATATGTGAATAATTAATTCTGCCTGAGGGAATCCAGAATACCTTCGTACCAGAAGGAGCTTTTGAACTTACTCTTAATAAGTGAGGGTCTTCAGGTAGAGCTGAGTAAACTATATACCAAAGGCAAACAAGTATCAAAGCATATGGTTGCTGGGGTTACCTACTATACCTTGTTTCATACGACTTCACTAGAAAATGGGACTAGGCAGAAACATGTACTCTTAACCCTAGGTCATCAGGCTTTCAGAAGAGTTGCTGAGAGTTGTAGCCCATCTTCTTTCACCTCATAATTATTCATTTAATTTGTTTTGTTCTCACAAACCTAAAGCTTCCTGTATAGCCTTCCTTCCTTACATCCCCTATTTTAAGTTCTCTTACTACTCATTTTTTATTGGCTGAGTAGTTCTGAGTTATAATCAACAAACTAGATGCTAATTTCAATGTATCTGGTTCATCCAAATTTGAAAATGGGTTGGTCTCTGGGGAGCTGTCTGCTATGATTACTGGAGATGTTACCTCTGGGACATCTATCTTTTGGAAATACTGCTGAGCAACTTTTACAATTCAGATACTTCTCTAAATAAATTTACTTCATTATCAATGAATCAATTGTGTGTTCTCTCATCCTGGGGATGCTATTGAGACTTAACTGGTTATCACCACCTTTATTGAGCTGAGCCCTCCGTGTCAGGTTCTCACTGGTGGAAGGCAAGCCATCCAAAGTACAAAGATCAGCTGTAGGTCAAAGGTGGGGTTTCAGTCAGAAGGGGAAGTTTGGCATGGCTGACATGTCCAGCTCACCATTTTAGAATAATATGATTACTATTTTAGAATAATATGATTACCATTTTGATACACTGCCATAAAAGCATAGCAGTTGAAATGTTCCATTAGCTACCTGTCTGGGAGTTTTATCTGGTTAGGTTACTTGTGTGGAGAAAATGAGACACCCTTTAACAACCAGATTTTGTAGGTAGGACGTACAAGGCAATGTCCATTTATTGTGACACCTTTCAAGGAAGATTCTATTTGGCAATGGCAGTGATATTTACTCCACTGAGGTAGATAATAGCAACTGCTCTAACCTACTTAGGTGGAAATTCTATTAAGTTATTATCTACTAGGTGCCAGGCACTTTGCCCATAATATGATTAATTCTTTCAACCCTACAAGTTTATACTATTCTCATTTCTGCAGATGGGCAAACAGGCTCAAAGAGGTTGACTGACATAAAACTAGGCAACCAAGTGGGAGAGCCAATGTTCTGCCTACCTTCCAAAGTTTCTACTTTCCCCATGATGTCCATGCTCCCTAAATGCAACAGTAAGCCTGTATCAAAATTATCCAGTCCGTTTAGGATTGTTCTCCTACCATTTCGGCAAAAGTCAGAAAAGTCAGTGCTTCCAGGAGACTGAATAAAAGCAAGGGGAAAGCCAGTATTACAATCATTCCCAAAGTATCACAAAATACATAATAGAAGGTAGAACAGTAAATGATGTCATGTCAGAATAATTTAAGTCTGATCTTGGTTTTAATTGTGCAGGGTCTTTTTATCTTCCTTTTACTCTTTATTTTTAAACCGAAGGTTCTAAGAACATTCAGTTGGAAGCCCTCCAAAAAGAAATAGTATACTTTCTTATACTGCCAATAAAGTGTAAGCCGATAAGTTTTCTAAGGGGCAAAGTGGCAGTGACAAAAGCTTTTATAAACTGGCATACTCTACAATAGCAATTCGACTTCCAAATATTCACCTTAAGGAAATATTAAGAACACATAAAAGAGTTAACAACACAATATTCTTTTAAGCAGTTTATTAGCGAAAAATTGGAAACAACCTGAAAACAGTAGTTTAATAAAATGTGGCACATAAGATGAAATACCATGCAGCCATTAAAAAAAGATATAGAAACATTTTTGACATGGCAGGATAGTCATGGTATTGTCAAGTGAAAAAGTTACAAAACAGTATGTACAACTTGATCCCACTTAAAACAATCTATAAAAGCACAGACGAATCTGGAAGTCTATGCACCTAAGTAACAGTAGCTCTCCCTGGATGGTGGAATTATAGGTGATTTTTATCTTTAAACTATATATTCTTTTTTTCCCTTTTTTACCAATGCATCTATGACTTGTAGTATTAAAAAAAAGCATTAACAATTCTTAAAAAGTCTCCTTTGAAGTAGAGAGAGTGGAGTTGGCAACCTGAGCACCGGGGTGTACACGTTAGTCTGATATAACTTTAATGGTTTGTCAGGGAGCTTTGATGTCAAATTGTGACTGTGCTGAGTGGAAATGTGGGTGGTGGTAGTGCTTACCCTTCTTCAGACTAAGGGATCCATCCCTAGAAACCCTCCACAGCAACCAAGTACTGGCATTCCAAGCAATATTTCCCTTTCTTACACTAAACATACCTTATACCTTCACACCCACTTGTAATACAGCCCAGCAACGTTCCTCTACACTTGATAGCAGTGTTGTTGGTATACAGAAGGCAGGGAGAATTTTCAAGCGATGTCAGATAGCACGTCTGAAGGTAAAAGGCACGATTTCTTTATTCTACTGAAGTGGGTCTCAAACTTGAGAGTGTAACAATCACCTAAATGGCTTGTAAAAACAGAATGCTGGGCCCTATCCCCAGAGTTTGATGCAGTAGAGCTTGGATAAGACTTAAGAATTGCATTTTTTCTTTCTTTGACAAATATTGAGTACATACTATATGCTGGGTCTCCTGCTAAGAGTTGGGAATTTAACTGTGATCAAAAGAATTAATAGTCTCATTCTCAGGGAGCCTACACTCTAGTGACAGATACATACTAAACAAATAAATTATTAAAAGTAACTATATAATTATGATTAGTGCTAGAACACAGTAAAGAGGATCAGAATTTAGTTTTTGTCTTGAAATATTTTAAAAAATGTTACATGGAAGAACTAAGACTAGTTTTATAGCCCCTTGAAGACAACAAATAAGTACAAAAAAAAAGGTTCTTGGAGATACGAATTAACATTTTTAACAAGTTCCTACGTGATGCTGACATTGCCTGTCTTGGGGGTCCCACACTGAGAACCACTGCCCTGCTGGGCTGACTTTCTCGTTAGGATAATGTGGGAGAAGGGGCAGTTCTGCTGTGGACGACCACCAGACAGACCCCCATTTGAGTCTCACCATGAGGTAAGAGCCACTTAATCATCTGGAGAAGGGGTTGAAGCAAAGCTGGCTGTAGGTCAAATTGCAAAGTCTCCTATCTATTATTATGGCTTCTCACCCAGACTTGAAGTGCCACATACTAGGGCAACATATTTCAAACGTTCGGGTGTTTGGGAGCTAGGGAAGATATTTTTAAGGAATACTGTCAACAAAGCATGAAAGTAAGCCAGGCCTCTCTGGGTAGACAAAGTTGTTGATTTTTGTCCTGTGATCCTTCATCTTCTGCATGTCCTCCCAACACCAACTCCTCCATTCTCATTCTGTTCCTTTGTTCTGGTGAGGATAACAGCAGACTATGAGGATGGACTCTAACCCACTAGTGACCCTGGACTCAGGTTTCTTATTTCTTACATTACTCAGAGTGAGGCTCATTCTCATTTCTGGGACCTAGTCTCCTACAATATGAATTTTTCTGATTAGCACCATAAAAAACAATTTAATGCAATGATCTTTTAGGTTAATTACCTTCAGGACAAACACAGAAACAATCCAATCACTTTTTTTGTTTGTAAAAGGAACCTACAATTATTTCCAAGTTTACTACTTCATTCATAAATGCATCCTTCACATTACTATCCCTTTAGATTAAGCTCAGGGGCACAGAGATTATTTAAATAATTCTGAATTGCACCATGAATTAATAGGCTTCCAAAGCTCTTCTTCCATGCCTAAGAACCTATGGGCCTTTACCTGAGTAAAAATTAAACCTGTGACTTTATAAAATAAGCCCAAACCGAAATAAAACAAACCAAAAACCCCCCAACCAACCAACCAAACAAAACCCCATTAAAATAAAAAACAATAAACATAAGAATGAGCCCACATATTGTGGCAAATTTGTGGTGGACAAAGGCACAAAATAACCTTTGAACCCTCACATTACTGAAGGCTACTGTACATTATTGGGTTACTATAATCAACATTCATTTGATGGAAAGCAGAAGGTTCTGATAAAAATGTACACTGACTATGGTGAGGTTAAACCTAGATCTGCATCTCATTTAAAGAGGGTGGAGGATAGAATTGATAAGGAGTAGAACAGAGCATTGCAACAGAAGATGTTTGTCTGGTACATAGTCATAAACAAGGCCAACCGTCTGGATAGGTCAGGAAGCTACAGGGGCTAACAAGGGGAAACATATTCACAGCATGTTTCTACTGTGCCAAGCCTTTCCTTAAAAATTATCTAACATACAAGATAGTTAGAAATCTATAGTTACAGATTTTATAGTTATTTTATAACTGCTTTTAACACTATTTTTTGCTATAAAATCCTCACAATAACCTTAAAGTGGCATAACTGTTACCCTCATTTTGCTAACAAGGAAATGGCAGTTTGTATGACATCTAAGTCGAAGCTCAAAGAGCACAGTATGTGAGGAAGACTGGATTTGAATCCAGGACAATTTCACTCCAGTACCCATACTCTTTCCCTTTTACTACTCTACTTCTCATAAACCTAATTTACAGTTGCTATTAAAGTTGACCTGATTTTTTGTATGATCTTTTAAAGCCTAAATCTTGATTTATATAACATAATAGATGGTACTCTAGGCTGGCCACAGAGCTTCATTTCTGGGGGAAAAAGCTTCACTCAAGTGGTTCTAAGCTAATTAACCAGCTTGAGCAGCTTTGGGGGTTAACAGTATGGCAATTCACAGTGTGAATCAAAGCATCTTGTGTAACTATAAAACTGCAGAGGAATCTGTCTCACAGCACAGAAATGTAACAAATACTGTTAAAATCTGAACTGTAAATTAAATTACCAACATGTTTACCAAGCTCTTATTAGGAACTCTTAAACACCATTTAAAAATATCCTTTTGTGCTAAGTGTTCATTTTTTAAAGTACCAGAAAAATATCATTTTGACACATTAACACTTCCTGAAGAAATTAACTACACCTTTACACTTCATGCATAAGCCAGACTGAACTGCTTTTAGCTTTAAGAATGTGCTACATTCTCTTAGCTCCAGGCCTGTCACAACTTCTTCCCCTGCCTAGAACACTTCCTCTCCAAACCATCTCCCACTCCCAAAATCTGAATTAGGTGACTCCCAAAACTCTGAAACATACTAACCCTGTATTTCTTCTATCATGACACCGATTCTGTTATATGACCATTGCTTACTTATTTTTCTGTCTCCACCACCAGTCTTTAAGATCTGTAGGGGGAAGAACTGTGTGCATCTTGTTCAGGGTCGTATTCCCAGTTGATCAGCATAGTGCATGGCCCCCAACAAATGTTTGACGAAAGAATGAATGAATGAAAATGAGAGCAGAAGTCCTGACATGGAAATAATCTGCTGATTCATAGCAGTGGTCTAAATAGCAATTTTCTGATTCCATGTATATCACTAATCATTTCATTAGTATGTGTTTCATAACTAGAGAGCCTGATCAAGATAACCTAAGTTCATTAGTAAATTTTCAACATTTTATTTGTAGGCTCAAAGTAACCAAAAGTGTATTCTGTTTGCATACAATTTACTCTATAAGGAACACAGTTGTGCTAATCCATTTTTATAAGGGTTTGCTGTTCAAGAAGAACAAATTCTCTTTACTGCAGTAACTTCTTAACAGATCCAATTCTGATTATGGATTAAACAGTACCAATTGAACAATCTTAAAAACATTATTTAGTGAACTGAATTTGTCCCAGATGTTTTAGAACCTTAAATGCAAATGTACTAGAGAAATACGGTGGTACTTCTCAAGGACTAGTTATTCTTAAAAGAAATCATTCAGTAGTGTTTAATAAAACAAAAAACCCTCAAAATAACTCACTGAACTAGAATATTGTAATCATTCCATGTCTGCTGGAAAACAAGGTAAACATGGTATAACTGCATTTCTGTTTATGAAAACATTCAGAAACATTATATTTTTTACAAAAGAGGTTTATGTCCTAGAGCTCTTTTTAAACCAACAGTTAAAAACAAATTTTAACTTTATTCTTTGGCTATTAATTATACCTAATAAATGAGTCACGTATCAATTCACAATAAATTTATTTTACGTAAAAGAAAAAGCTTGCCATTAATGAAAAATTCAGTAGAAAACAGTTATGCTTTAAGTTGGGGCTCAAAAGTAGAAGCTACTTATTAGTGAAACCTCAGTAGAAAAAGAATTTTGTAAGAAAACATTCTTGGCATGAAAGCTTTAACATAAATTCTGTAATGAAATATTTACCATGCAATTTTATTGGCAGAAAGGCCAGTTTCTGATGGCTAGTATTTTCTTTTCAGTCTCTTAAGACATTAACATGAAAGATACTTAAACCTGCTTTATTAAGAGTTAATTGTATATAAATACGGTGTACCTTTTCATAGTCCACCTATTTAATTGAGCAGTTCTAAGTAGGTAATTGGCACCCTGCCCTTCTGGTTTCCCCTTTCCCCCATTAGCCAGTCTGAATCCATTCCAATGACACTGAAAACAGTGATTACCTACAAAATAAAACATTTCCAGTTATTAACTATGTTAATAAACACACAGAAAACTAATCAGACTTAATCTGTTTAAAGTATAAATTATTCACTATCAAAGAATTTAAACATTATTATCAATTTGGTGAAAGATAAAGGATTTTATTAGAGACAGTTTTAGAAATCTAGTGATTTAGCAGTTAAAAGCTTTAAATATTTCTGTGATGTTCTATTTTGTTAAAAAATAGTAGTTAAAAAATTATAAAATGTTAATATAACCAGCTGTAATCTATGAAAACATTCATAATAAACTATTTCCAAATAAGTAATGAGGAATTTGCATTTTATTATACTGGAAGGTAAGTCAATCTATGATATAGTTTTCCTTTTATACCCACATTACTCACCTCATCTGCCAGAAGTGATAATTCAGTACTGTTTGCAGCATCATAATCATACAGAACCCTGGCCTTCCTGCTGCCACTGCACTCCTTAGGGTCAGTGAGGTTGGAAGGAGAGGTAATTACTAGGCCACTTGTTGAAGTCAAGGCAGAAGAACCAATCACATTTGATGAAGCAGATGGTATAGGTGCCACAGAAGTCTGGTTGTTGTTACAATGATAAATGGATGGAAAACTGTTGAAAAGAAAATGGCCAATTATCTATTTGCAAGTGACCAAAGTTCCTGTATACCACCACTTGGGGGCAGTGTTTACCTTCTACCAACCCTCACTTTGGCTAAAGATTTGAGGATGCTAATATTTTAATGACAAAGTACGCTATCCAGCTCACCCCTCTAGGGTCAATTACACTAGAGAAAATGCAGGTTGTTTTTAAATATAAAATCTTTGAAAGTTTGTTTCAAAGCCATCTTTACAAGTATAAACTTTAAAAAGTTTTTAAAAAACACAATGGTTTTCTTTTTCCAGAAAAATGAGTTTATGATATTTCCAACAACCTTCTATAAGTATGTTCCATTAATCTTTTCCTCCCTTTATGAATTGTTAAATAAAAATACCAATGAAAGACTTACTTAAATGTTAGATACTACTGCAAGAGTGACGTTTTCTCAAGTTAATTCTTTGAGAAATATTTGAGTAACTGAACTCTTTTTCATAAAATCGATCCAATCACATTTTCCTGTTCATTCAAGTACTTATTGAGTATCTACATGTTCAACATCACTACCACAAGCTGAGATATAAACATGAAACAATGCCATTCCTTTATGGACATGTAGATAAGTGAGGAGATGGACATTCAAATAATATGTTATGACTGATAATTAACATAATGAAGACTCAATGGGAGAATACGGAAATGTCACAAGTTCATTTTGTCTTCTATTTTTTAGGGGAAAAATAAAAGTTTTATTAGGAATTAGTGAAATCCCTGTGATCAATGTGCTTATAAATAGTTTAAAGATAATTTTCAATTTATTGTAAGCCTACTGTTTCTCCAATAATACTCAACGGAAAACAGCATAAGATGGCTGGCCTATAATCATTCTAATCCAACCACTTCTAAGGTTGAAAAAAATCCTATGAAAATTCATATTTAAGTTTAAATAAATCCATTAGTTAAAATATAAAATGCTTCATCTGGTAGGGCAGGTGAAATTAATCCCTTCATAAAATAGTTTTCTTCTTTATGACTCCTGTGCCATCTGGAAATCAGTCAGCCAGCAGCAAAATTCCCTGTATCCTTAACCTCTTCTCTAACCCTTCCATTCACCTCCTGATGCTTGTGTTTAATCTGCCACACTCCCTTTATCATTGAGCCTAGAAGTGGATGTTGAAGGAGTTGCACGTTCCTCATTACCATTCCTATACTCCTTTCCCTAACCAATCCTACCTAATCTTTGAATTTCATGTTATTCAACTATATACTACCTACCATCTCTTGTTGCAATCATCTACAGGCATCTCATTCTTTTCCCTTTATTTCTGGATTTTAGCTCCTGGCTCACTAACAGTGGATCTTAATTCTCGGTGGTTCTAATAGCCATGTAGACAATTATTTGAACACTTTGGCCTGTCAGACCCGTGAGCTCTTCTCTTCCAGTGATTCTGTGACTGACCTAGTTCAGCCACCCACTCCCAATGCCTCATCTAGACCATATCAATTCCAAAAACTATAACCTTTACAATAATCAATTTCCAACATCCCATTCTCTGACCATCATCTTGTTTCCCCTAGTACTCTCATTTCAACAAGCCTATCCTGGATCTATAGTCCTCCACAGACCTACCATCTATCATCCTACCAACACGCCCTTCGTGTCCAAGGTAAATTATTATAATCACCTCCTTGCACATGCCTTCATATCATTTGCCCTTTACTTCATACTACTCGTTTGGTAAAAATCTTTCTAATTATCTACTCAGTATCCATGTATGTACTATGACAGTAAAAAAACTACAAAACCATGTTGTCTGGTCTCACACTCAATGAATGAGTAGGAACCTAAAGTGGGTCCACAATGCTGCCTGGCAACTACACTACATTTCTCTAGTCTACCCACTTTTAACATTCTGCTGATGACTATTTCATACCCCTTCATCCATCCTCAAAATTCCAGCATTTCTCCCCTAATCTTTATAATCAGCTGCTAAGTTGTTTTCTTTTTTAACTGAGAGGAGAAAAAATCAATCAGGAAACTTCCATGCTTTGGTCATCTCTCCTCCTACTACAGATGAGCTATCTATGCTCTTAAGATTAATTTTTTTAAGGTTAATTTTTCCACCCGTGTACAAAATCTCCTCTCAAGGATATCACACTACCAATTCTTCCCTTTCTTTCTAATATTATATTTTCTCCATTTACTGTGTCATTCTTATCAGATTACAATCATGCTCTCATTTCTCCTATCTTAAAAAAAACCCAAAAATGTGCTGGACTTCACTTTTTCCTCTGGCTAGTGCTTCATTTCTGTTTCTCTTTACACTAGAACTCCTTGAAAGACTTATCTAAACTTACTGTCACAGCTCCTCTCCTTCCATTCCCTTACACTAACAAACAAGCTTTTGCTCCTACTGTTCCACTAAAACTACCCGTCAAGGTCAGCAATGTTCAAAATCCAATGGTCCACTAGCAGTTCTCTTTCACTTGACCTATCTAGTGGTCACAGTGGACCACTCCCCTCACTTTTTACAGCTTATTCCAAGGCCACACTTGGTTTACATCTTACCTCAGTGCTCATTCCTTACCATCCTCCTTAGCTGGTTCTTCAACTCTTTGTTGGAGTACTTCAGGGCTCAGCCCTTGGTTCTCTGTTTTTCTCTACCTGTACTTAACTCCCTTGGTAATTTCATCTAGTCTCACAGATTTGAATATCCTTGATATTGCTGACAACTCTCTAATTTATACCTCTAATTCACCCCACCCCCAATTTCCAGACTTGTATACCCTAAAATTGGGTATCTCCACTCAGATGTTTCATATCTCAAACTTAACATGTCTAAAACTGGGCTCCTGATATACCTCACATGCCTTCCCCACCCCAACCTGCTCCTCCTGGGGCATTCCCCATTTTAATTAACCAAAACTCCATTCTTTCAGTTGCTCAGGCCAAACACTTGCAGTAATTCTTGACACCTCTAAGCCTCATATACAGAAAGTTTGTCAGCAAACCCTGCTGGCTTTACCTTTAAAACACACCCAGGGTTTGAGCACTTCTACCACATCTATCACAATCACCCCGATCCAAGCCACTGTCACCTCCTGACTGGATTATTGACCAAGTTATTGCAGTAGGCTCTGAACAGGTCTGTCAGCTTATACTCATGACCTCTAACATCTATCCTCAACAGAGCAGCAGGAATGATCTTGTTAAAGGTTAAAATCAAATCCTGTCACTCCTCAGCTCAAAATCCTCCAGACTTCATCATCTCTGAGTACAGCCCAAACTCCAAAGAGTGGCTTCCAAAGCCCTACATATCTTCGCTCCCTGTTTCCTTGATTAATCTCGAGCCAAGCTCTCCTTGTTGTTGCCTGAACATACAGCTATGTTCCTGCTTTAGAGTTTTTGTACTTTGTCTCTGGAGCATCTCTAAGATTCCTGCGTGCTTTGTTTCCTCACATCTTTCCAATCTGTCTTCCCTGACTACTGTAAACCTCTACTCTAACCAAGGTACTTCCCTGTTGTATTTTTCTCCATAGCATTTATCACCTTCTAATAGACTGCGTAATTCATAGACATTGATTTTCTACTCCCTTCTACCCCTAAATAGAATGCAGGATCCATGAAGGCAGGGATATGGTCTATTTTGTTTACATTGTATCCTTGATGCCTAGAATAGGGCATCTGTAAAAATTAAAAGCAAATGTTTCTCTGATGGGTAAAAGGGTTCTAATGATACAAAGAAATAATTTCTAATTCAAGTTTCACTCTAAAGTTAAGAACACATTTCCTAGCATCCTTTCCTCAGTGAACTTGGCAGTGATTAAATATATACATTTCTGAAGAGGAAAAAAAAAAGGTAAGTTCTCTCTCCCTACATATGTGTGTGTACACACACACGATTTTTAAAGTCTTTAACCATGTACTTTACTTTCAAATTTACTAGTATAATTAGCTTTTGTTTAGCCATTGAGGTCTACCTATGTCAACTTTGGGAAATTAATGGTAAAAAGAAAAACAACAAAACACCAAACCAAACAAAAAAACCCTGAAAGGCCATCTTCAACTTCTAAGAACTTTTACTGATAACTTTAAAAAACTCTAGACTTCCTGCCACATAGCTCAATATGTTAAACTTTCCAATTATTTACAAATAAAACACATTTACTAATCTTATAACTAGCTCTTCTATTTCCTTATCTGTGTGTGGATAATAATAATACCTACCTCAGCACATCAATGACTAGAGTTTGTGTGAATGGCTGAGTTCCAAAGCATTTGTATGGCCTTAAGCAGAATTCAAGAATGAATGAATGGTTTCAACAGCAACCCCTCTGCTGCACTGTGAGAGTATCAGGACAAAATGAACAGGAAGTACTAAGGCTTCCTGGGCTTAAAATACTTTCAATGATGTGGGGATAGAGTAGTATTCTGATTTCAGATATTAATACCAGTAACAAAACTTCAAATATATAAAAGTATAAATACTTCTGTAAATCCTATTAGAATAACCAGTGGTATTAGACTACAACTCATTTTTAAGATCTAAAATTGGTTTTGTGGATGTGCCTAATTTTGTTCTAGGTCTAGTTTTGAAGGATTAATATGCAGAAAGGAAGACCAAAGTGATGGGTTTTTTTTTTCTCCTTATTCCTTGCAATAACTTCTCTTGATATTCCTCCTTCAAATATTATATATCACTCCCCTGCTTTAATGGTTCCTCACTATGTAAATTCCAAACTCCTTATCATTACTTATTTTAAAGGGCATTCATGACATGACCTGGCTTCATTATTCTAGCCACATCTACTATCCCATTTTAAATTTGAACACTATGATCCAACCAGAATGAACTATTGTCAGTTTCCTGAACTTGCCACACTCTTTTTCCTCTGGCCCTTTCATATACATATTCCTCCTCTGCCTGGAATATCTGTCCCTGCCCCTTTCTTGTTCTAGATTATTCCTACTAAAATAATTTCATCTGTGAATCTTTGCTAGACTCACTTGAGTCACAGTTAGATGTCCCTTACAGTAATCTGAACTTCTCTTTCCACTTATCACATGGCCTGTCCACCTATGGCCTGTACTTCTACCTAGGTTTTAAGTGTTCGTTGTGAGAGCAGAGACCATGTTTGTCCTGTACATCTTTTATTTTTAGTGTCACCTTACAACGTTAGCTCCATAAAGGTAAGCAATTTTGCCTGTTCTGTTCGCTGATATAATCCCAGAGTATAGAACAGTGCTTGAATACGACAGGTGTTCAATAAATATTTGAGAACGAATGATTGAGTTGTGTTGCTTTACATATGTGCTGTAAAGTATATTACCATACTAAAAATAATAACATCAATGGGCTTGAGGTCTTACAGAATATTCTAAAATCTTTTTAACAGTGAACAAGTAATGAATAAGTACAAATTAGTTTACCTCTAAGGGCAAGTAAGTGTCAATATAACTATATCTTCCTCAACCACCTGCAAAGGTATTCAAGAGAAAAGTGAACTTCAAATGCTTTTTGAAGTTATAAAAAGGTATTCACTTAAATTATCTAAAAAGCACTAAAAAGGTATTCATTTAAATTATCATCTCACCCCTGTTAACATTTTTCTGTGCCAGAAGAGCCCAAAATGTCTTTGTTACCACAGAAGTGTGATAATCACTTTCCTTAAAAAAAAAAAATCTGATTCTAAGTAATCTAATAAAAGCCTTTAATTCTTCTATTTTTCACCTCTATTACTAGTTCATATGAAAAAATCTGAATTTCTTCTCTTATCAGGAGTTTCATGTATGAAAAGGAAATTGCCACCTTCCCAGTTGCTTTTGGAGGTCTAACATGTACTGGTAACATTGTGCGTAGTAAGTCATCTGGGCTTCTACAAAGTCATTCAGACAGCGGAGGTGATGGGCCTGTAAAGGAAAGTTACAGTCACTTCTTAGCTCTATAATCTACTTAAAGTGGCACACGCTCAGGGAAGACAGAGCACGACACTGTACTTGGGGTAAATCATCAGTATCTATCATTTTACTACAATTTACAACAACAAACTGTTTAGCCAAAAAAACCCAAAAAACAAAAAACATCAAACGGACTTGATGATGGTGGGAGAACTACCTCATCAGGTGATGAGGTGTAAACAAAAATTTAAAATATTTCTTCATGTATCTTGAAAAGTGCTACAATTTAAATATCTTGATAGATGACTGAAAAGGAAGTTCAGTTTTTCCTCCAAGAATTTCCCTAAGACTATCAAAGTCTTTTGTTCCAAATGAATTTCCAATGAATGAACACTCACATGTGTACTGCTGATTCCCTCTAGCAGAAGTCTGGTAATCTCTGCTTGACGATCAAATTCACTTTGAGTTATTCTTAATTCCTGTTCAGACTTAAATTGGAACACAGTTTTAGAATCTCATTAGAAGACTTAGTCCATTTTATGTACATTAAGACAGTTAAAAAATCCCCCAAATAGAAGCAGCCACATAGCACAGGGAGATCAGCTCAGTGCTTTGTGACCACCTAAAGGGGTGGGATAGGGAGGGTGGGAGGGAGACGCAAGAGGGAGGAGATATGGGGATATATGTATATGTATAGCTGACTCACTTTGTTATAAAGCAGAAATTAACATACCACTGTAAAGCAATTATACTCCAATAAAGATGTTAAAAAAAAAAATCCCCCAAACAAACCCCAAATGATAATCTGGCAATTCCCTGATTCTGCTTTGTATCTAGAGTGGTCCCTGGTTTCCAGAACTTAGCTTTTCTATGTTACTTAATCTAGACAGAACTGACTCCTTACTCGTACTTAACTCAAAAGAACTATTAAAGCCAAAGCTTAATGACATAAACATAAAAGCCTAGGAAAACTACTATGGGACTGTCAATCTATTTTCATACATTTTCTAGTATCAATTTTGCTAATTTGTAACATTTTATGAAACCTTAAGATTCCCAGTTTACTTGTATAAATTATTTCAAAAAATTCTCAATTATTACTGTAGCTACTTTACTTTGAAGTTATATAGGCTTCAATCTCAAATGAAAAAACTTCAGAGTGAAGCTAGGACTTTAACCTCATGGGTTTAGTTATCAAGCATACACTTGTTTCTAGGGACGTAGCTCTTAGGTTCCCTCAAAGGATTCTTTATCCTACATAAATGTCTTTTTTAGTTTTCTTTCCAAACTTTGCATAGAATATGTCTTAAGCAGAAATATTACCTATAAGATATGCTAGGGTTTTTCTGCAAGTTATGGGTGACCTTTAATCAATGGTGTGCTGGTAAACTGGCTCTCCAGGGGGAAAAAAAAGCTCCAATGTGCTGAGTTTCAATGGTATAAATACTCCTACCACAGCTGATTTCAAGCTACCAAGGTGAAGTTACTGACCTCAGAGCTAGAAAGACATGTGCATAATAGCACACCACTACTAGCTTCAACTATCTGATATAGGTTTAGTGCTGGGAAAAAACAGTTCACCGAAAAAAGAAAAAATCTAAAAATAGTTAAGTACTGGCAAAAAAAACATCCTCACAAACCTTTAGTCAGAGTTGCTTGGTAGTGAGGAGGAAAAAATAAAATCTCACAGGTCACTCAAAATAGTTAGCTTATCCCCCACTGGGAATTACTATTGGTGATAATATCACTATAATGATATTTCCCACTACCTCTCCAGGATAAATTGCTCCCCTGCCATCCAAATAATTACAGTATTTCCAAGACTGTATAGTAAGTATATAAACAAGGTGTGAACTTTTTCCTTTCACACCCCATTTCCCTCTCCTTCACCCTTTGGTGGCAATAGCTAACCCAGTGAAATAGTCAACAATGAGGTAGCAGCAAAAGAGATAATCAGTTGCTATAATCATTCTCATACCATTGGCAAAAGATATGGCAGAGAGGACTAAGACTTGACCACTAGACTGGATTTATGGAAATAAGCTTGAATTATTCAATAAGTCAAGAGTTAAAGTTAAATTTACTTGATCAAAATAAGAATACATGGTGCTTTGATAACAGGGCTTAAGTAATAAGCTTCATCTGGAATCTAGTATGCAGCAGAAAAAAGTCACAGGGGAATAAAACAATCAATGTTCTTCCTAAAAAAGTATTAAGGAAAACCAATCCAGTGTTACATTTGCACTATTTACTGTTCTGCTTGGTTGAAAGGTTCTGATTGATAGAAGTAACCATAGCAAACCAAAAATAAACGCATTCGGAAACAAATGAGGCTAATTCCATATAGGTTTGATGGTGAAAGTAAAATTTGATTTAACAGCCTTTAGCAGAAATGGCAGGAAAGTCTACTAAATGGCAATCTTTCTGTACAAGGTGTAAGTAAGTAAGCTAGGTAGCCGATTAAAAGTGACTAGGAAGCTTGAGACTGAAATAGAAATAATGTTTTTAACCTAAAAACACTGAATAGCAACTAGCCCGTGCACCACAACTACTGAGCCTGAGCCTAGAGCTCGTGAGCCACAACTACTGAGCCCTCGTGCCACAACTACTGAAGCCCGCGCGTCTAGGGCCCGTGCTCTGCAACGAGAAGCCACTGCAATAAGAAGCCCGTGCAACGCAATGAAGAGTAGCCCCAGCTCGCTGCAACTAGAGAAAGCCCGTGCGCAGCAACGAAGACACAACACAGCCCAAAATAATAAATAAATAAATAAATAAATTTGCTTCCATGTCCTTGCTATTGTAAATAGAGTTGCAATGAACACTGTGGTACATGACTTTGAATCATCAAAAAATCTACAAACAATAAATGCTGGAGAGGGTGTGGAGAAAAGGGAACCCTCCCCTCTTGCACTGTTGGTGGGAATCTAAACTGATACAGCCACTATGGAGAACACTATGGAGGTTCCTTAAAAAACTAAAAATAGAACTACCATGCGACCCAGCATGGGCATATACCCATGATTCA
Organism: Phocoena phocoena; assembly: GCF_963924675.1. Lineage (NCBI taxonomy): Eukaryota > Metazoa > Chordata > Mammalia > Artiodactyla > Phocoenidae > Phocoena > Phocoena phocoena. The sequence goes on along the minus strand of NC_089219.1, from coordinate 76,625,174 downwards.
AAAAGAGCCATGTACTACAATGTTCAATGCAGCACTATTTACAATATCCAGGACATGGAATCAACCTAAATGTCCATCAACAGATGAATGGATAAAGATGTGGCACATATATACAATGGAATATCACTCAGCCATAAAAAGAAACGAAATTGAGCTATTTGTAATGAGGTGGATGGACCTAGAGACTGTCCTACAGAGTGAAGTAAGTCAGAAAGAGAAAAATACCGTATGCTAACACATATATATGGAATCTAAAAAAAAAAAAAAGGTTTTGAAGAAGCTAGGGTCAGGACGGGAATAAAGACGCAGACGTACAGAATGGACTTGAGGATACAGGGATGGGGAAGGGTAAGCTGGGACAAATGACAGAGTGGCATGGATATATATACACTACCAAATGTAACATAGATAGCTAGTGGGAAGCAGCTGCATAGCACAGGGAAATCAGCTTGGGGGTTTGTGACCACCTAGAGGGGTGGGATAGGGAGGGTGGGAGGGAGATGCAAGATGGGGGAGATATGGTGATATATGTATATGTATAGTTGATTCACTTTGTTATAAAGCAGAAACTAACATACCATTGTAAAGCAATTATACTCCAATAAAGATGTTAAAAAATTTATTAAAAAAACACTGAATAAAAAATATAAAATGATCTCATTAAGGACAAAGGATCAGTCTGCTATGTTTGAGCAAAATTTAATTATTTAACTGTGAAGAAAGCACCATAATACAAAGCCTAGGAAGTCATTCTGTTGTACAATCTAGACTTTATATTTAGAAAAGGTAAATGACAGGAAGGAAACAAATCTTGTTTCTTGAACAAGTTTCAGTGTATGTTTGGGATGGCCACAAACAGTCTAATGTCCCAAACCACCTCTACTTCTGACACATGTAACTGATCATAATAATTAACCTGAGAGGCTGAGGTAACTGAAATTAGGTTCAGCATAATTAATTTGCTTAGGAAGAAAATAATCCATTTTAGAAAGATAAAAAGGGTTTAAAGAAAGACAATGAATTTAAAGAGTTTTTATTCTGTCCTCCAGAAGATCTCATTCCCCAACTTAATTTTACAATTAAGACAGAGTTCTAGGCAAAAGATCTTCTACTGCTTAGAATACTGTTACTGGGCTAACTGATCTAGAGCATAGCTTGGGTTAGAGAAGCAAGAAGAGCTCTTTTAGGATGTAAGCTGGAAAAAGGGCAAGAATGTGTTGGTTTGTTTTATCAGGACTGGGCAACTTATTTTAAGCCAGAAATTTTGGTCAAGCTTCTGAGGCATTTGCTATGACAATCTTGGTCAGTGTTACCTACTTTTTCTAGGGGCTTAAATCTTAAAATATTCCAGGAATATGCAGTTTTTATTTATTTTTATTATTTATTTATTTATTTATTTATTTAGTGGTACGCGGGCCTCTCACTGTTGTGGCCTCTCCTGTTGCAGAACACAGGCTCCGGACGCACAGGCTCAGCGGCCATGGCTCACAGGCCTAGCCGCTCTGCGGCATGTGGGATCTTCCCGGACCAGGGCACGAACCTGTGTCCCCTGCATCGGCAGGCAGACTCTCAACCACTGCGCCACCAGGGAAGCCCTGCAGTTTTTAAATTATACATTTTTAAATTATAAAAATGACAGAAGTGAGAATAGAGGAAAAATATATCCAGAAATCCATTTTGATATATTTTAAGCTTTTTTCACGTATATAAACATAATGTTTCATGAGTTTCTTGCCATTATATCAACTATTTCCAAAATTTGTAGAAACTGCAGAATCAAATCAGAAATTTTTTGGTGTACCTGTATGCTAGCCAAAGTGGAAAAGACCCTGGCTTTCTTGATCAACTTATTTTCTCTTCTACGTTACTCTGCCCCCTTTTCACGCTAGACATTCAGGAAGAAATCAGAGGCCAGGGTGTAACCATAACTAAGTTGATGAATGGATTCCACAAAGGAGGGGTGAGAGCATAAGTCAAGAATTTCACATTGGATTTCCAAGTTATGCTCCACAACCTATTCATGAAATAAGACTGTATAGTTAGCAATCCTACAAAGTCAGAAAATAAGAAGTTGAAGTTTGTAAAACTACTTAATATTCAGGGGCCCAATTAATACCTGCCCTCAATCCCCAGCACTGTCCTCAACTCACGGTCAGATTCTGAACATGAGAAGTAAATTAAAAATGCTTCTGAAGACCTCAAATAGCACTTGAAACAAATCTGCACTAAAGTCATAATTTTATTCCTTATTCCTTGCTTTAGGTATTCTCCCAGCCAAGAACAGATTAGAAATGGTAGCACAGGCAGAGAGACTGGCACTAGCAGTAATATGGACAGCTTCTAAAAGTGACAGTCTGACACTGAGGGAGGAGACAACATACTTCAAAAACAAAGGATCCAACGGTTGCACAGTACAATAATGGATATTCATAATAATGACTCTATAATGAAGTTAAATATATGCTATCCTGTATTTAATTTTTTACAAATATTTTCAACTAAAATGACAGAAATATTAGCTTTAGTGCTGTAGAGAACAAGCTTCAGTTACCTTGAAAATTCATTTGTGTGACATGATATATATTCACTTCTCTGAAGATACAGGACATTGTGTTAACTATATTTTATATAATTATCATATGAATAAACCAAGTATTATATAAAACTGTCTTCTGACAAGGCGTTGTAAGGATTACCACTTAATATAACAGCTATCTAGTATTTATTAGAGTGTATGCAAACCACATCTCTGCAGCATTGTTCTATTATTCTGTGGAACTACTACTAGCCAAACAGATCTAAGCTTTCCATAATAATTTTCAGATTTTATAAGACACAGTAACAAAGACTGTGATTGGCCCCATAGTTGTTGCCCAATAAAGATTTACTGAATAAATGACAATTAAATTCTTGTTTCATAATTCTGTAGTTTAATGATTTACTTACTTTTGTCACTTCCTCTGCCCAAATCTAGCCAGCATTAAAAATTAGAGAAAAATATAGAGCATGAAAGTTGGAATTTAACATTTTCTACAACTTACTATAGAAAAATGTAAATATTTTAATTTACATGGCATACTCTTTTTCCAGAATCACATTAACAGATTAAACACAGTAATAATTAAATCAGTAGAGCTTAATATACTGTGAAAGTATGCCTTCATATGTATCAATACTAATGATGTTTGAATCTTATACTAATTCTATAACTTAATAACAGTTTTCCAAAACTGGGAATATTTAATGCCTCAGTTCTAGTATTCTCATCAGTAAAATGAGAGGTTTAGAGTATATGATTTATAATTTCTCATTTAGGTCCAAAATTCTGCAATTTTAGTAAGTTATAATAAAGCAAGGATAAATGGACACTAAATGTTGATTTAGCCATGGTGCGGGGCACAATGAACTTGAGATATAATGAACTTAAAATTACCAGAGTTAAATACATCGTACTATAAGTAGATGACCTAACTAGTAAAACAAATGCCTAATAAATGAAACAAAGTCTTGCTAACTGTTTAGGGTATTTTTACCTAAGATTAAAAAATATATATGATTTATATGCTAAATTACCAATGACTGAAACAGTTTCACAATTCTCATTTACCTACATACAGATAGGACAATGGAAATAAATGAATGCATTCTCTTGCTATCTAAGGAAAGCTCTAATTTAGCCAGGGCTTCAATAATTATAGTAGTTTAAAAAAACAAATGCATTTTACATATTCTGTACAATAATCTTTTTTATTACATGATTTTTTCCCCTCCTTTGAGTTCAGTGCTAATGAAATAAAAGTAGTCAATTGATTTAACAAATAAAAACTGTCAATTATTTATTACTTATATAGCAGAGTCTATGCTACTTCTATGGCAGTAATACACCCAGGAGAATTATACCAAACACTGTATCTATAAATCTTTATTGGCTAACATTTATGAATTTTGGGACTATGCTCAGATTTCTATCTTGTTAAAAAATTAAAAACACTTAACATCTCAAAAATTTCCTCAAATCAAGCTCAATAATATACAAAAGATATTACAGAATAATTCTCATTCCCAATTCAAAGCTATCACTATTCTGCAACTCTCCTAAATGAATTAACACTGGACAGCTTCCACACTACAGAAATACCTAAACTACTGGGTTTGTCTTGGCCTGGAATCACAGAAGAAATTAATTCTATGCTGAATTTGGGTGAAAATTAAGGTAAACACTGAAGGTACTGTGAAGCAAAGTAAATCTGTACATCTTATACATTTCTTTAAGTAAATTTTGTTAATTTTTTTTGCCAACAGTGAAAATATGAAGTGCCAGCTAAATTAACATCTTTTATTATGTATAAAAGGCACTATATATTTATGTGTAGTATAAATACATGTAAATATTTATGTATTTGTGTATATATTCAGACTCTAATTTGGCACAGCCGAATTTGGCAATTAGAACACAATTTCTTTTCTTCAAGTTCCAATATTTCTTCAGCTAGTATTCTCTGTATTTTTTGTTAGACTAATGAATGCATGGCTTCAACTATTTTAGACTTTATATGTAGATAATAGCAAGAGAAGGCACTTTATTCAAGATGTAGAAAACACGGTAGGCCAACAAACCTTCAGCCATTTTACATGCAGGAAGTTGAGCATGTAAGAGAAATTTACCATAATGTTATCTCCTTCAAGGCGTGCTGAGTTTAGTTGCTTAAGTGCATAGGTAAGAGACAAAGAACACATTATACCAATGAACACAGTAAAACAAGTTACTTCTGCACACAAAAGAACACACAAACAAGTATTAAGAAACGATAAAATGGTCTTCTACTTAAAAAAAAAAACCCAACTACAGAATTTCATATAATGGTACCTGTTCAATTTTTTCAAAAGATTCAATTTTCAAAGATAAAAAACATGGTTGATGCTTGATTTTAAATTAGAATTATTTAGGGAAAATGCATCACTTTAAAAACTGCCACAATTTCCTAAATTTTTATTAAATTTTCACCTATGAAAGCCATTCTGCCTACCCACAATTTCCCTATTCAAAGATCATTTCTATTTTATTAATGTATGATGCCTTCAACCATGTTCTCTTTCAATCAGTCTCACAGGTCTTAGCATACCCTGAAGAGATATATGAAAGGCATGTCAATCCTTGTATTTTTAATAAACTTTAAATTCTAATATATGTACATTTAAGTTAAGGTTATATGATGGTGCTATAAATTCACTCAGTTTGCAGATTAAAGACATAGAATGCTGTGGAAATGCTTAAGTGGGCAGAGGGACATACTTGTTATGTTACTTGAAAATGTATTTTCCATCATGTTTGGATACTCAAAAGTAACAGACGTCTAAACCTCTCAATATCAGAGAGCTTTGAAACCAGATGATTTTTTTCTTCCCATTAACAACACTCTAAAATGATTTTTTAAAAAGTTTATATAGACTAAGTTAGGTTAACAAATGTCAGTGCTTTATAACTTAAATGCATAAGTTATATTTGTTTTTGCTTCTCTGATATAAGTTTTATACTATTTTCAAAGCTGTACTTTATTCATTGTAAAATATTCAGGGAGGTTTTTCTCTTTTCTGCTCAATTGGTATATTTTTGAGAAATGTCTTTGATGTTGCTTTACCATTCTTCAACACATTAACTAATAAAACAGATTAGTAAAGTAGCAATATTGAATATAGGCAGAAATATTTTACTGGTATGGCAAAATCACCAAAAAATTCAATCTACTATAGCAGATTGTAAACTGAGGGCAGCAGACATTTTGCACTATTTATATATGAACTCCTTCTCAGCAAAGCACCTTGTACAAAATTAGCATTCAGTAAATCTAGAATTTAAAAACAGGTCACAAGAAACTAGTAAACAAATTTTTAAAAAAGTGCTGACATGCACAGGTCCCAAATCTTACTTACAGAGGAACAACTAGTCACAAAACAATCTGAGGAAATTTACAAAGAAGTAAAATCAAAGAAAGTCTGAGATTAGAGTAACCTCCTCAGCCACCAACTAGGAGCAGGAAATGTGTCAAAGAAGGAAAAAAAAGGAAAAACAAACTCCTAGTGGTTTCAATTTTTCTGTATTCTTCAAGTAAACGGAAGAGAAATACAGAGAAAAAAAAAATCACAAAATATAGGCATGCCTCAAGGCTTGAGGGCTTTTCCTTTCCAAAGTATTTCAGACTTACTGCTATAAAGTTTGAAGAAAAACAAGTTGGTTATCTAGAGGGAAAGAACACAACTAAAATCAGGAAATGTGAATTTTTGTCTAGACTAATATTTTTAATATTTGGCTACAGTTAAATTTTGTTTAATGCAATATATAAATTCTAGAAAAGCTGTGTACAAACATAATTGTTGAAAAATTCATTTGTATAAACTTTTATTTTTAAATGTAAATTCTCAAGGAAAAAATTTTGTTCTCAATAATACACAGCACAGAAAATCTGTCAACATCTTTCCTGGATATATCAAAAGGAATTATCTCTCAAAATTTGTCTACTATTGTATTTGGTTCCTACACATTTTAATAGCAGTGGTAAAATAATTTAGAATACATAGGACCTGGTATACTGTTAAATCTATGAACTCTCTGGCACTTTTCCAAGTAAAATGTAGACTATCATTAGTCTGTAACAGTGTTTGTTAAAGAAAGTTTTGTATTCTTATTCCATAATCACTGGGCACATATAGACATTTCAAATAAAGATTTTCTGTTCTAACACTTATTTCCAAATGATCCTTATTTAACATTTTTTCTGATTATGAAATTTGTATCTTAAAAACCAATTCATATTTTGCTATATAAGTTTATTGCTAGCAACTTAGAAATTAATATCCTAATTTAGAGTCTCTTGCCATCTATGGTATTCATCTGTAAAGTTCTAATTCTGCAAAAAGCTTGTTTAGGGAAGTTAAGCTGTTCTTTATGATGATGTCATCATAAATCTGAGGTGAACTAGCCAGTGATTTTGAAATTAATGTCTTGTCAAAGATAGCTCTTCTCCAGCAGTTGCTAATACAGAATCTCCAAAAGGAGAACTGTCTAGAAGAAAATAATTTATTCTGCTCATACAAGGTGTTGGGTAATCTCATAAGACAACACTGTCCAACACCAAGTTACCAGTTTTAAATTTCACTCTAAACCAAGTCTCAACCTTTTCTTTCCCAAAACAAGAGAGCCACAATAGACTTCTACCAGCACCGTGGTAATATGCTCCTAAGGCAATGATTCTTGACGATAGTAGTGGTAGTGACTTGCGAACAGAAGGCAGTGGGAATGTCACATCTCTTAACAAAACATATCCCTTAGCTCAAGAATGAACTTGTTAGCTTCATCTAATAAATTCATACTTGTTTATATTGTACTATCTTAAAGGTGCTCCAATTCAAGCCTGATTAATCTCTTCAAACTTTGGAAAAGAGATATAAACTATATAAATATTACATTAAATCAGAAGCTTATAAATAAAATCTTTAAAGTTATTAAAGTTATATATATATCCTCACATATACATATATATAAAATCACTGAACTACTATATTTAATATATACCCACTTAGTCTTAAAAGACTACTCTGAGATTGATTTTTATAAAAAATATACCAGAACTTATTTATCCAAACAGGTTTCCTCCCCCTTCAAAATAGCCACCTGGGACTCCATGTTGCCGCTATCTGAATAGTTTTGAAACTATTCTTGGTGACAACTCCTTCGGTAAGTTTGAGTCCCATGTGGAAAGGGAGTCACATCTAATTTTTAAGCTACACATAAGCATTCTCAAACTTGATTCATTCTTATCTTAATTACTATCTGTTTTTCTATTTCAAATATAATAAATCTATTTCCAGAAGACTTATTTTCCATCACTGCTGAGGTTATTCAAAAAATATGACACAGCTTTAGGAGATCTTATAATTTTTGTCTTTTAGCAACAAGTGTATCACTAAAATAAGAATATTGCCTCTTGATATGACTACTTTTCACTGATTTGAATGTATTAAGTTTCTGAAAAGTTTGTTTAAAAACACAAAAACAATACCCTAAAGTCGTATTCTAGTCTTAATGATAGATTACAGCTTGCATGTTATATGAGTGAAATCTTTTACAAGTCTTAAAGTTATTAACCTCAAATACTCTTCTATTAAAAAAAACACTACTTACTGATGCTCTAGTTTCTGCAGCTTTTGCCTTTTTTAGTCTGGTTTTTGCAGCATCCAAATCCAGTCTCTTATTTTGTAATAGTTTCCTTTCTTTCTATAAATATAGGAAAGAAAAAAAAAGCCTAATGATGCCAAAAATCCAGTAAGAGCATACACATTTAAGGTATTATTCTCCATTAAATATATGAATCATCTGATAAAGATCTATGATTACAAAATTGGCTATAAAGTGACGATTCAGGTATCTGACTCCATTTTCTCACTATTTCCAATTTTAAAATGATAGAGACATTCTAGGTATCTGGGAAAGATGGCAGGTGATGGCAGATATACAAGAATATTAGTTTTAATATTCTGTGATTTTGCCCCTCCAGGGAACATTTGGCAATATCTTCTTGGTTGTCACAATTGGGGGAGGGATGTTACTAGCATCTACTGGGTAGAAGCGAGGGATGCTGCTACACATCTTATAATTCAGTATAGCTCCCACAACAAAGAATTATTCAACAGATAATCTAGGAAGCGCCTATGGTGAAGAAGGTAGAGGGCCCAGGGTAAAGCTCCTTGAAACTCTGTGCCACAGCAACAAAAGCAACTCTATTACTACGAAAACAGAATTTCAAATTTATAGAATGAATAATGAACAAACATTAGTATGATATCTTAGAATTAGTATGATATCTTAGAATTCCTCATGGGAACATCAAGCTTCTTTATAACAGGTAAGTTTATAAGAATTCACTGTTTGCTTTATTAGTTCTTAGAATTCATATATCAAATATCATCCTATTGACAATCTAATATCTTTTCAATTGTATTTCATCTTTGTGGTTTTTCCTTTGTCTCAGGCCAAACACTTTTTATTCACAAATTCATTGTAAACATATTGAGTTTCAATAATATTTTGTAATAAGAAATCTTCAAATTAAGTTTGAAGTAGTATTTACAATAAAGAGCAGTCTTGCAAGAATCTTAGGAAAAGGATATTCACCTAGAACTCTACTCTCCATCACTTAAAAAACAAATTAAACCAAAAAAAAATAGATTAACAGATTAGGTTTGGGAAAGTGATATTTTTTTCTTTATTTCAGCAATAAAACACAGCTGTGTGAAAAGAAGATAATAGACTTCTAGGGATACAAAAAGACAGAAAGGCTAATAGCCAGAAATATAGCTTCCAGTAATTGGGATTCTGGCTCCCAGTTTAAATGAACAGCTATATGGCTATACTGTGGTGATAAATTGTGCCGTATTTTAATAATCATTCCAGGAACTTCTCTATAGATTTTAGTGCTGGTAACGAACAAGAATGGATGTAAAGACACCTCAGTAACACTACAGGGACACAAAGTGGAGTCCGTATCATTAAGAGTCCTTTATTTCGATTAGTTTTGTGTTCTGCTGGAATATGCATCTAACTAGATTATTTAATTTTTCTAATCTGCTACATCTACAAAGTCATTAAGAGGGCAAATTATTCATTAAAAACTAAGTATATACCTAAATTATTTTACTAAAAAAATGAACATTTTCCAACTCACAGCAATTGTTTTGTAATCTCCTTCTATAAAGTTTCTTAAAGGAGTGAGAAAATTTAAGGCTGATGTTTGAATCAGCTCTCTGTCTGCTGTTCCAATTCGTTTTTGTGTTTCTCCACATTTAATAAGGGCATTACCTGCAAAGGAAAAAAGTTTGGTTTTTTTTTTTTTTTTTTTTTTTAACCATTGTCTGGTAATGTCAGAAAATCATGTTAAGATAAATCAGCAATTTGATCTGCCTTAAAGTCAGTTGTTACTTGTTTACTTAAGTAAAAATCAAATAAAATTAACTGTAGTTAAGGTAGTTTTATTTTGAAAGTAAATTTAAGATTATAAATATCAAAATGAAAATGACAAAGGTGAACTCCTTATCATATCATAGTTAATTGTACCAACTCTACCAATGGGACAAAAGAGGACAGATACACTAAAACATACTTATGGTCACAGCTCAAATAGTGTAGATATATTTATAAAAGTATAATTCTTAAAATATTTTAATAAGTAGATAAAGTCAAAATTCTTTTGTTTCTGTATTTATGCACTTACCTCGTGTCTATAAATAAGAGTATATACTTGTATCTTAAGTTAAAAAAAAAACAACCTATGTTTTGCAGCACATATACCCTAATATTTAAATAGGACAAATTCAGTAGAAAATAGAGAAAAAGAAAGAGAACCACAAGATTGGTTCTACTTCCAGTTCTCTCTCTAATAAGCTTTAGTTCTGTGGATCTTAATTCTTTCATGCTCAGATAAAATTAGATCTGATTGATAAGGAAGGTAATAATATAATGTAGTTAAGAGCTCAATTTCTGGATACAGATCTACATTTGAATTACTAGCTGTGGATGAACTATGTAACCTAAGACTCAGTTTCCCTGTCTTTACACAGAGATAATAGAATTTACAAGTAGGATATAAGTGAGGATTTACCAATACATATATTGTACAGTGTTTAGCCCAATTCCTGAAATATTCAATTACGAATACTAATTTATTACTAATACTAACCATCTATTACTAATACTATTATCAATTATTAATAAATAGATTCACAAAGCCCAATTCAAATAATCAGGGTATATTCAATGGAATTATTAGAAGTGCAAACAGATTAAGCAGGTTAAAAAGGAAAAAATTTAGAAGCTTTCTGAATGTTCATGCTCCACTAGGTCTTCAGCTTGGTGAAGGAAAGGGCTGGGTTTTCACGTACCTTTATGACCCCAACATCTAACTGAGTCTGGCACAAGAAGGCAATAACAAATCTGATCGATATATAAAGTTTTTGTAAAATTTATAGTTAAAATTTAGAAGTCAAAGTATAGAAATTTTAAGCATTTTCAGACTTCTGAAAGAATTATATTTTGAAGAACACAATGTAATAGTTTCAAAGTTGTATAGCTATAAGCCAGTTAATGGATTAATAGCATTCATTACACAGTACTTAGGTTATTTCCATCTGACATAAATACTACTAAAACTAAGTTAATTTAGTCCCAGAATTTATATGCTATTTCATAAATCAGGACTATATACGTAGAAAATCACTTAATTTACCTATCATTTCATATCCAAATAAGGATAAATTTCTTGCAGAAGTCTTAATAAAAAGATTAGCCATAAAAAACAGGAAAAAAGCTATAGAAATCTGAAATGGTCTTATGTTGAGAAAATTAGATTTGAGGGGTAATGATATATAACTGAGCTTCAGAGTTATACATTAAAAAAGCCACTACAGCAACTAAAAAAAGCTGGCGTAACTGTGAAACGTAATAGAAAATTTAAAGTATATGAGGAAAATAGAAATAAAATGTCATCCAAACATCGAGAGATAACCACTGTTAACATTTTTGTGGTACTGATATTACTTGGGTAACGAAAGCACTAGTTCAAATACTTAGTATGTGCCAGGTACTTTATTATAGAAATAAATCCTCAAGAAAGCTTAAAAAAGAAAAATCAACTAGAGGAGACATATATAAACAGAGACTGCAATATATCACAAAAAGTACAACAGAGGTGCTGCAAGATTCAATGGGAATAACCTATTTAGACATAAAAAGATGTGAATTCTCAGAATATATGCTTAAATATATTAAATACTAAGTTACACTGTATATATTTAGTGGTCACCTACATTTGTCACTGCATCCAAAATTTTAAGACAAAAAAATTGAAGTTAAAATTGATTCTACTAATATTAGGTAAATGTTAATGATGTCTCTAAGTAGTAAAAATCTAAGAGTAAAGATATCTCTTAGCAGACCTTTTGCCTTTCACTTACCATAAGCTGTTCCAGGGCCAAACTCAGTCCCTGCATCAATCATATATTGTCCCAAAAGTTCTGGGTTGTTTATACGACTTGGAGCTTTTCTATCCAGTTTCTCATAAACAAATTCTTCTATCCTGGCATCTAGGAAAAAGGTTTAAAATTACCAATGATTTCAAAAAGCTAAGCTATTTGAAAGATTGTTTTGTTCTCCTACTAGACATTTATTACCTTGTAAAATAAACATGAAATTACTATGCTTTCAAGTATATATCTTAATATATAATTTTTCATTTGCATGTTAAGAGTATTACATAACTCTAAGAAACTTATTTTTAAAAATCTGATAAAATATTTTGTCACAAAAATATTTAAAATAAAGTAAAACTATTATGAGTATTTTATAGGATTTTAAGTTCCAGAAAGGGTTGGTATTCCTTTAATATCTAGTGAAGTTGCCTTTGCCCCATTCATATACTGTCTAACTTTTAACTTTGAATATATGTACACAATTTTAAAATCAGGGATTTCCAGCTATAAAAATATGGATATAAGGTACCTAGAAAAATCAAAGAATCACATACTTCTGCCACTATTATTTTGCTTTAGTTTGCTCATATGCTCAATCTCCCTCTTAGAGGCTAAATATTGGGAGTTTAAGGAATGGAACAATAGGATTTGGAATAGTCTACAGAGATCAGCAATATGATTCCTTGGCTTAATTTTATTTAATTATGTTTAAAGTATATAAATATCTGAGCACTCAAAAGATTTTATCATTAAAAATAAGTTTAAAATACAAAAGGTTAAAAGCAATAATAGGAATTAGCATAAATAAAAAGGAAAAAACATCTGTAAGATCTGAATAAACACTTGGTTATCATAATATTTAAGAAATTCACATTTACACTGCTGCCCAACAGTGAGATATTTCAGAGACAAATAAGAAAAAAGTCAAAGTTCCAGACTTTTCAGAAACAATGATTAAACATAAAATTACAATCCAGAAAGAATCTCAGTTAAATAGGTTCCTTCTAAGCACCTCACATAACTCCTCCACAAGTGAAAGTGTCACACAGTACACTGAAAATTTCAAAAATAAGCTGAACCAGTAATAGAAACACTTCAGGAGTTGGCAAAAGTGCTAATTTTCATACATAAAACAGGCTGTTGGAACAATACTCGCTTTTGTGATAGACTCTGGTGCAGCATCAGAAGAGTTTTTAAGCAGGAATTTAAAAACCTTTCAATTAGTTAAAATCAAAATGAGTCAGTTCAAAACATAGCCACTGAGAAGATATTAACTTAATTGCAGAACTTCATTTTCTGACCGTGAGAGTGATTCTTATCTTTGCCATCTATCTATTTGGTCAAAAGTTTAAAGTTGAATCCCATGTTGATTTCATTCAGTTAAAAAAAATTGGTATATTTTAAATAAATGTTTCATTTCAATAGGGCATTAAAAGGTCATCATAAAATCTTAACAAAAAAGGCAGGCAATTCTGCTATAATACAATGTATATTTCTGAAAAATCCTAGGATCTGAAAAATCATGCACTAAAAGTAACATGGCTTACAGGAAAAAGAAGGTTGGGTCTGACTACTCAAAATCTGTGTAACTTTATAATGAGAGCATAAATAAAACACACAAAAAATTCTGTTATTACTTTAGACTTAAAACACTAATGTAAAACTGTATATGAGCCATTGTAACTCCCTTCTACCGACATTATTCCCGTTTACCAGTTGAGTGTGAGCTTATTTGCCAATCACAAAAACTTGTTGTAGAACAGACTATATTATTTAAGGAACTATGGATAGAGCAAGAAACAAGAGGAAAAATGTCTACTACTTTCTTTTCTCTTTCTTTCTTTTTTATTAAGATACCATGGTATATTATTTAAGTAGCCTTAAATGAATAAGAAATAACACATAGTGTCCAAAAACAACAGGCCTCACTCAAAGTGTAAGAGGACTATTTTAAAAAGTCACCACAATTTAACTAAAATAGCACAGTATTACTAATATTTTGTATAGTGCTTGAGGTTTACGTAATAGCAACAAAGTTTAAAGCTTGGAACTTTAAATTAGTAACAAAGTAAGTTTATGGCATTTCACAACATGGTCACAATAACACTGGGGAAAAGGGGAAGGAAAGCAGGCATTGTTATTGCTGTTTTCGTCCTTCAGTTTTGATCTGTAAAACTCAGGGTGTCAACACACCTGGTTCTAGTTCAAGTTCCACTTCTAATTAGCTATGCTACACTGAACAAAATGCTAACTGGTGAGTTTCAATTAAAACAATTATTATGCACCTTATTTGCCACATTATTGACTTAGGTGATCTGAAAAGCTTTATGGTGTTGTCTGAAAATCAAACGGAATAATTTATGTAAAAATGTAAAACTTAACATAAACATAAATAGTTGGTAACTACTTAAGTTTCTATATAATTTGCCCTTAATTACTAGGGACAATTCTCCCCTGGATGAGAAAGGAAGATTAATTTATCTACACAGGCCTTCATAACTCTTAAAATTCAAACTCACTGCCTGAAATTGAGTTTTCAAGAGGATTCTACAGAGGCCTGAAAAATGTTACTTGTCAGTTTGTTAGAGGGTATACAATGACATGTTTATCACCCTCTTCTTCACCAAAAGCACACACACAAAATAATTATAGACCCCAAAGCCATAACCAAAAAATGTTTTCCAAGAGCCATTAAAACTTTTTTTAAAAAACATTAAAAAAAACCTATTAACAGTACTTTTTAATAAAATTAGTCAATAATGGAGACAAAAGGTAAAAAATTTCTTACTTGGATTTGGCTGCAATAACACTTCAGTTTGTTTCATTATTTTTTCTGTCCATATTTTGGTACATTCAGCTTTGCTAAGGAGGTTCTCTAAGTGAGCATCCAATTCTGTCTTCTCTGCCTGGCCAAGCTTTTCTTCTGTGAACTGTTATTGATTATACAGTTAAAAAAAAAAAGTTAAATATACCCCCAACACATTTTAGGAATCTGTATTAAAAAGAAAACTCAAATCCAAACAATCCCGGGCATACAAATAATTGTCTGTAAACTGTTGTATATGAATGCTCCTTTTTGCCCCTCTGGTAATTTATCCATACCTCTTTTGTGGCACTTAGGATAATCCTATTCCATAGTTAACACATATCCTTAGTTCTGCTGAAATGTATGGTGTGAATGCTATAGAAAATCTAGCATACTGTCCTATATATAAAGTATATAAATATTTCTTACATTATAAAGGTAGGATAACATAGTGGTAAGGAGTAAAAGTTTTGAGCCAGCTGGATCTGAATTCAAATCCTGACTGCACTGCTAACTGTGTGACCTGAGCAAGCTTTTGAATATTTTTTTCCTTAGGTATCTTCCATTGCAAAAGAGAGACAATACATATATTACGGTGTTTTAAGAATTAAGTAAGGGTATGTATGTAAATCACTTTGTTCAGTGCCTGATAATTATTATTTTGAATTTAAAAAGGGCTATTTATGTTTAATGTGGCTTTGTATCATTGGCACTTTAATCACACCTAGTGAGATAGGCTTTTATGGGATGTTCTGGGAAACCATCATTTAAGTTGTTTCTTCAAAATATGTTCCAGCAACTGATTTATGGACTAACTTTTGGAACATATCCTATTCATACTACTGAAGCATCTTTTAAAGATCATAAATGTAGTTAAATATACTCACAACATATCAGTTTTTATCATCCTTAGTGGTTTTTGAGGAAAGGCAGCATTGCCCATACAATAACAAAGAGGTAAAAGTATTTCTGTGTAGATTTTATAGACTTCTGGACACTTTTAATTAAATACTAGAAGCAATGACTCAGGCTGTTTATCATGCATAATTTTCCTCTAGAATATGTGGTTTCCCATCATAACACAGGTATATCACTAGCACTAATTCTATACTCATTAGTCATGACTTATTTCTGGATAACAAAATAGAATGTTCACCTTTAAAATATCTTCTGCAGCTCCATTTTTCTGAACTTTATTATCTGTTTCTTTCAGCATCCTTCTTGGTCTAATACTTTCAATTGATTATCAGTTAGCACTTATAGCTTTCAGAATGTTTTTCTTAGACTTCTGGTACACCCCCACTAAAGGTTTTATTCAAGGCCTAGAAATAGCTTCAATAGCTTTTGTAAAGCTTTAGGTCTTTTAAAGACTGGCCTGTAGCCAAACCCTGACCCAATGGGTGGAACTGAGAATAATAGTTCCAAAGCTATTGCCTAAGCCTGTAAACTTGCAGTGTACTGTAACCAAGGACAGGAGAGGCATTGGGAAAAAGATCAAAACTCTGACCCCAAGGTCAGCTGGATAACTATGCAATCTAATTCTTGAGAGAATGCTGATACTCTTTACAGATCCCTGAAGATTCTAAGCTGTAGACCTGCCAAAGGTATACATTAGAATTTTAGAGGTTCCAAGTCTAACCTCCCTTGGTTAAATAGATTATTTCCCAGATAATGCGAGTAGTTCACCCAAGTGAACATCATCTATAAAGGATGATCTACCAGTAGAGAAAAATTCTCCACTTAGCTCCTTAGTAAGCAAGTATATCTATTTTGTTTGTTCATTCCATTCATTCCTTCAACAAATATTTATTAAGCACCTACATATGTGCTAGGCATTATTCTAAGCATACGGATTTCAGAAGCCAAAAAACAGACAAGGTTTCTGCTCTAAGGAAGCTTACATATTAATGGAGAAGACAGACAACAAACAAGTAATTTGACAATAAGGATACAAAGATAAAAAGATGATGGAGAGAGGACCAACACAGATGGTCCTATTGTTTCTTGATCCAGTGACTGAATGATTAACTGAGTGAATTTATGGAACCCTTAAGTATGAGTGAGATAGTTTGATTATAGAAAGCCTGTTCAGAAAATAATTCTGTAGGAAGAACCACATGAGCAATTTATTTAAGTACCAGTAATAAATTCTGATGTTTACTTGCATTTTCTGAGAGTAAAAAACAATTGCTGTGCATTTTGTATCATGTACTCAGAAACATCTTGTTACACAGGTAAGAATCATAAATTTAGTGATGAAGAAATTGAGGCTCAGGATGGTTTAAAATTTTGCCCTAAGATGTCAGTGCTGGGATTCAATCTTGTATCTGTTTGAATCATAGTCTTATTATATACTATGTTATCCTTCCAGTAAAATATTTGCTGATTTCAAGCAATTAATATTTTCTATCACCATTACCTAAACACACCTTGTGCTTCTCTGTCCCTCTTTCTTTGTTCATAGCACTCTGATGAGCTGTATCCTATAGCCCACCTCTGCTTCCTACCTGATATTCAATCATCATCAAATTAAAGATAATAACTTCAATCCTATCTAAAATAAACAATAAAAGGGTGGGAGGGGACATAAGAACATTTCTAATGTTATATATTTAAGTTGAAATCATAAATTTAAATTTTATTATTTCAATGTGTAATTGTAAAAGATATATTTCCCATGATTTTATCACTATGGGGATTTAAAGATTTTTTCCATTGTTAATCACAAGGTATGATATATTAGGTTAACGAACTAGTACAACACTTAATACATAAATTTTCCTCTAAACTACAGAAATGATGAGTTATATCAACTAAATTAAGGAGAATTATTAATCAAAGATATTTGTGGAGAATACATACTTTTCTTCAACTGTATGTGAGATATATATTTAGCATATGACATGGTTCTTGCCCTCAAGGATTTTACGATCTTAACAATATTGCTTAAACACAAACATAAAATTATGATATCTTTGTCAGAAGAACAAAAGACTTATTCTTTCTTTAAAAAAAAAAGACCCCTTTCCTAATTGCCAAAAATTTTAAATTTTACCCTAAAAATTTTAGTTTTCAACATCTTTAAGTCCAAAATCATTACTGACTTTGTAGTCAATTAGTGCTGATAGTTGTTCATTATAAACTACATTTGATTTTAAGCATATATATATATATATATTTTTTTTTCTTTTTGCGGTACGCGGGCCTCTCACTGTTGTGGCCTCTCCGGTTGTGGAGCACAGGCTCCAGACGCGCAGGCTCAGCGGCCACGGCTCACGGGCCTAGCTGCTCCGCGGCATGTGGGATCTTCCCAGACCAGGGCACGAACCCGCGTCCCCTGCATCGGCAGGCA
This sequence comes from Phocoena phocoena, assembly GCF_963924675.1. Taxonomy (NCBI): domain Eukaryota; kingdom Metazoa; phylum Chordata; class Mammalia; order Artiodactyla; family Phocoenidae; genus Phocoena; species Phocoena phocoena. The sequence continues at coordinate 76,606,998 of NC_089219.1, read as the reverse complement.
GACTCTCAACCACTGCGCCACCAGGTAAGCCCTTAAGCATGTATTTTAATGCATGTATAGCACTACCATTTAATAATTAAAAACTTCTGTGAAAACAAGCTACGATGAATGTCAGAATGCAAAAAAGTCATAGAAATCCAAACCCAATGTTCTCTAAAGTGTAATCTGATGTACTATTCTTTCATAATATTTCATTAGTAACCCAGTAAAATGACCTGAGAAAAGAAAGGTTAATCCACTCTTTATATATTTTCTCTAAACATTGCTTTAAGAAAAAGATTGTCTTTGAGTCAGCCACATTATGCCAGGCACTGCAATCCTTCCTTTACTACAGGATAGACATGCAGGCTACAGTATGAAATAAGAAGCCTGGATTCCATGCCCTGATTTACTAGAGAGAATAAAGGACTACAAGTAAAAAGTCTGTGTGATCAAAGACATCTATTTAATATAAACTCTAACCATCAATTCTTTGATTGGGTAAAGTAATAGTTTAAAAGTATTCTAAACTTCTTGGGGGCAAACGTATAACACAAACTCTGAATATATTAGTAAACTGTAAAGTAGATTCTCCTCAACTGGTTCTCAATTTTGGCTGCTCTTTGGAATTGGGGGAGCTTTCAAAAATACTGATGCTGAATCCAATTCCAAGGATTTTAATTTAACTGGACTGAGGTGCAGGCTGTAAAGATTCCTTGGGTAATTTTGAGTGTAGCTAAGACTGCGAACTACTGTTCTAAGCTCATACACAATTATTTTAATATCAGGTTAACAAAACGTGTTCTATCTAGCTGTTTACTAAATTAATGCCAACAGCACCAAAGGGTGTGAACACAGTTTTGGGTAACATTAAAGGTGAAGAGTTTTTACAGAATGAGAAAATGTATGGCCTTTGAATGAGATATATTTATTAGAATTTCAGAGACATGGTGAAGTTACTGCAATTTAAATTCTATAAAAGAAATGGAATTTCAGGAGGACCTGAGAGTGGAATTGCGTCCAGACAGGATCCGACAGGAGCTGGTGGAGGCCAGCATCATAATTCATCTTTACAACTCCAGCTTAGATACACTATTGTGCTTGTTAAATTAAATGGGAAATAAAGGCCAAACCTGCAACTAAAGTTTAAAGACCTCTTCCCCCCAAGAAAATAGCTGGTGTTCATGAAGTGCATAGTGTAACTTTAGTAGTCAGTTCAAAGAAAATGTTAGAAAATTAAAATGAACCCCCTTCCCTCAGTAATTTAATTTGAAAATATTTTTTTAGAGACTATATATCATTTTAACAATGGTGAGCAAAGTTTTGCTTCAATATCAATTCTGAATTAAAAATGCGCCCACTTGAAAGATTTATCAAATGAAGAACAGTAATTCACAAAATGGCTATTTACTACAAAGAATATTTAATTATGATAAATTGAGAGTAGATTATGAAGTCCTTGAGGGCAGCAACTGGCTCTCATTCATTTTTGTATCCTTCAATACCAAGCACCTAGGAGATACTCAATAAATATAGGTTCAATTAACGAGTCTGTTTCAGACTAGCGTTAATCAACTTCAAGGTCAGCAGATATAATGTTAGAAAAATACTAAAAAAATAATTATTTAACATGCTAAATGATTCAAAGAGTAAACTTTGCATACGGATACTACTTTCTTGGCTAAAATGACACAAAAATTAAAACAAAAACCAAACAGAAAACCATATTGGATATTGTGAGAGGGGAATAAGAAAGAGAGTTGGGGACTTCCCTGGTGCCACAGTGGTAGAGAATCCGCCTGCCAATGCAGGGGACATGGGTTCGAGCCCTGGTCCGTGAAGATCTCACGTGCCTTGTAGCAACTAAGCTGTGCGCCACAACTTCTGAGCCTGTGCTCTAGAGCCCACAGGCCACAACTACTGACGCCCACGTGCCGAGAGCCCGTGCTCCACTACAAGAGAAGCCACCGCAGTGAGAAGCCCGCACACTGCAAGGAAGAGTAGCTCCCACTCGCCGCAACTAGAGGAAGCCCACGCGCAGCGACGAAGACCCAAAACAGCCAAAAATAAATAAATAAATAATAAATTTATTAAAAGAGTTGATTCCTTTAGACATACAATCTTATTAATGATACGAAAGCCACAGAGTGACAGAATTTCAGAGTTCTAAGAGACCTTACATAATAATTCATTACAAGAAAAATGCCACATGATCATACAAAATTGAAAAATGACACAGGAATTGACATAGGAATTCACATCAAGATTCTGTGGTCTGAGATGGACTTGAAATTATATCTTGAGGTAAGGAAAGGCCACAGAAAGGGAGCAGAGAGCATTCAAGATGAGTTTAACTGTATGAACAAAAATCTAGAGTTAGAAAAGTACAAGATATTTTTGAAATTAAAAAAATAATTTGATAGGAATAAAGTATTTATATATGAGTAAGAGAAAAGACAAGGCTGGAAGGGAGTATTTAATTCTCAATTAAGGAATCTGGACTGAAAAGGTAGGATTTGAATGGTTTTTAAGACATTAATAAAGATAACAATTTATCAAGGATATATTACCTGATCCTTTTGTGTTCTACTGAAGGCATCACGGACAACAAAAACACCAAAATGGATTGTGAGGGAATGAATACTCCTATTCATTTATACATTTTACCTTAATATTCTTTTTAAAGTACCGAGGTATATAAACTGAGAGTGGAGTAATGGGACACATTTATACGATTTAGTAGTTTGATTTTACTTTTTTTTAAAACAGGGAACATGTTTAATTTTTAAGTAAAATGAAAAAATGTATAGCAGCTGTCTAACCAGAGTGGCCTATTCCTTAAGGTATAATTTGATTTGAATAGAATTATTTAGAAATATCAAAGCTAAATTCCATTCCTACTGTTTTTATTGCTTATAATGAGTAACTGGCATAGCTCTTACACTATTCTTAGCATGAAACTTGGCACTTTGGCACTATACTGATGTCAACTCAATTTAGAGTAGGAACTCAATTATCGACTAAATACAGAAATGAGAAAGTGGTGTTCTGTTGAAAATTGCCACACAGCATTCCAAATTTCACATTACATTTTGGAACCATCCTTTTTTTCCTTACATATTTTATTTTAAAGAATTGTGGGGACTTCCCTGGTGCCACAGTGGTTAAGAATCTGCCTGTCAATGCAGGGGACATGAGTTCAAGCCTTGGTCTGGGAAGATCCCACATGCTGCGGAGCAATTAAGCCTGTGCGCCACATCTACTGCCTGTGAGCCACAACTACGGAGCCCGCGTGCCACAACTACTGAAGCCTGCACGCCTAGAGTCCATGCTCTGCAACAAGAGAAGCCACCGCAATGAGAAGCCCCTGCTTGCCGCAACTAGAGAAAGCCCGGGCGCAGCAACGAAGACCCAATGCAGCCAAAAATAAAATAAAACAAACTTATTAAAAAATTGTGGAAAATGTCAAACATAAACAAAAGTATAATAGTATAATAAAACCTCATGAACCCATAACCCAGCATCGGCAAGTATCAACCTTCTGCCAATGTTGTTTCAACTACCCATCTTTATTTCTTCTAAAATATTTTAAAGCAATTCTCAGACATGATATAGTTTATACATAAATATTTCAAAATGTACCTCTAACAGATACAGATGTAATATAAAAAGTCACATTAAAGAGCCTGTTCATCCTGAAATTTTTCCCTTCTTAGTAAATGGCTCAAGCCAAAACCTCACAGTCATCCTTGACTCATCTTTCTCTCATACTCCAGAGCCAATATGACATGGAATACTGGTTAGATTCTGAACCTCCCCTGCTATGCTATCATTATTTAAGTCATAACATCTTTTGCCTGTCCTATGGCCACAGCTCCCTAACTGGTCTCCCTAGCACCCCTGTAACCTCAGATTCTGCACTTGTTGCCTCTGCCTGAAATGCTTTCCCTCCAAAAACAAAATGGGAACCGTCACTTCCTTGAGGTCTTTTCAAATTTGATCCTATTAGAAAGGCTTGCCCTTACCATCATGTCTATACAACATGGCAACAACCATCACCCCTGCCCTTAACCTATCCCCTTTGGCCGTCTTCTCCATCACCACCTGATGTATTTACTATTTTGTCTTATCCTGTTAGATTGTAAGCTTCAGGAGGGCACTGTGTTGATTTTATTCACTTTTGTATCACTTTGTATCACTAGTGTCCAAAATTGTAGTGACACACAGACATGGAGTAGGCACTTAAGTATTTAAGACTGAAAATTATTTGATAACTAACAGATTATAATTTTAAAACTTCTTCCTAGAGAATTTGAAACAATAATTGAAATTCATTTGGGAAGTACATCTTGAGAGCTCTGTCTCAAGATTTTTTAAATCAAGTCTATCAATTATTTAAATCAATTTGTAATATATGTGTCCTATTTAAGCAGTGCAGATTATGCACCTTGAAAACATATCTAGATGTTTGTATGTATGTATGTATTTATTTTTATTTATTTACTTATGGCCCCGCGGCGTGGCATGCGGGATCTTAGTTCCCCCACCAGGGATCTAACCCCTGCAGTGCAAGCCAGGAGTCTTAACCACTGGACCACCAGGTAATTCCCTCTAGCTGTATTTAAAAGAGTGGCACTACTTAGTGTCAAATCTGCATTCAGCATCTAGAATCACATGGAATCAGCACCAAAATAACACCAAAGCTCACGATATAGGCAGCCATTATCTTGCTCTAGTTCTATGATTCTTTGCCAAAAATAGTGCAATGTAAGATCAATCAACTATGCCAATAAAACCGGGGTAAAGGAGATAAGGAAAGCAGTGATGCAATACAAATGATTTATTTCAGTATCAATTTGGTATGTTATATTAGAAAACTATTTTTGTTTTCTCTTTACAAAAGAGAATGTTGTTGCTACTATGTCTATGTCATCAACTTAAACACCAGACTGTTTACAACCCATGTTGTGGTGAAATTTACATCTGTTCGTAGATTTAACTGAGTTGGCATAATGTGGGTGATGACTGTAGAAAACTGTCCAAGTTCCCTAGCACTGACACTTCCTTGATTTCTGAATACCGCGAGACGGTCAACTTTTCCCCTTAAAGTGTATTTGAAAAATATCCCTGTGACTATAAGCACAACATGAATCTTCCCTTTCTCTCGCACTGCCCTACTGTCAGTGCTTCCCATTTCGAAAACCCCCTAACTCAGTGGCCCTGGCAAAGTCTGGACGCCAACTGGGGATCTCCATTTCTCCCGCGGACTGCCAAGCCCAGGGACCGGACGGGGTGAGAGAGGACTGCAGGGAACTGTGCTGGCAGCTCTCTGGGTTGAGGGGCAAGGAAAGGAAACTTCCTTCTTGGACTCGGCGAGGAGAGTGAGAAAGACGAAATGAAAGGGTGGGGGTGGTTCAAGAACGGTCTCTGTTACGCCGCGGACTCGCAAGGCCTCCGCCAGCCCCGGGAGGGAGGTCACACGAGCACCGGCGTCGTGAGGTCAGAAAGGCGGGTGGTGCTGTGCCTCGGCCCGAAGCCAAAATCAAGGCGACCTCCAGAGGAGGGAAGAAGCTCCGGGCCCCGTCCCCACTCCGCCTCGCTTCCCCGGGAGCGGCGGCTGGGCAGGAGCGGGGAGGAAAACGGCCGCCGGGCCCAGAAGGGCACCAGGCCGCGCCCATCACCCGGGCCTCCGGCCGCAGCAGGCCCGCCGGGCGGTCGGCGAACCCCGGTGCGGAGGGCGCGGCCGCCTCGGGCGAACCCTCCCTGGCCCCTTCGGGAGTCGCCACTCCTTCTTCCCGCCGCGGTACCTGAACTGCACGACTGAGGAAGGTGCCCGCGTCGGCCGCCAGCTTCTTCACGTTGAAGTCCATGATGTTCATCCTGGGAGGAAGCCGGGCGGAGCTGCCGGCTGACCTAGCGGGGAGGCTGAGGCGCCGCGGCCGGGCTGGGGCGCCGGGCGAGTGGCGGGGTCAGACGTGGTAGGTGGAGGGAGGCGGCGCCAGTCCCGCCGCCGCAGCTGTCGTTTCCGTGAAGGGGGAGAGAGAGGGTGGGGCGAGGGGACAGAACTAGCGCCTCGGAGCCGGCCGCGCGCCCAGGCGGCGGCGGCGGCGGCCGAGACACAGGGCCTGTCCTGCCGGGAGTGCTGCCACTAACGTCGGCAGGGGCCGCGGTGGTCCTGCAGAGGACTACCGGGCAACCCGGCCGTGAAAGTCCGGGTCCCGAACGGAGAAAAAGAGCGCGGGCCGCGGGGCGGAGCCTTTGTAGAGGTTCTCGCGGGAACAGCGACCCCTTCAGGATCGCCGCGGGGCGCGCCGGGAGCTTGGCCAGTTCCGCCTCGGGGAGGGTCGTGTTCGTTGTCAGGTGCGCGCCGCTGGGCGGCTGAGGCGCTGCGTGTTTGCAATTAAGCCCCTGAGAACCAAGAGCAGAGACAACCCAAATACCCCCTTTTTGTTTTAAGTGAAAATGTGGAAGTTGTAGCATAAAGTTACAGTATCTGTGAAATTAGAACCACCAGCTAGCTCCCTGTCATCTTGTAGCACCCGCGCCCCGCTGGTCCCTGACGCCTGGATGGCACTTGGCGAACGTTTGCAGTATAGGGTCGAATTTAATGTCCCCACCGAGCCTGCTGTTCATTCATTCAGCATTATTGAGTATCTGTCGTGTACCAGGATTGAATCGTGCTGGAGATACCGCGCTGAACAAGACTGTCCCTGCCCTCAGGAAGCTCTCAGTTCGGTTACTTGACAACCTTCAGAGACACCCCCTTCCCCCTGCTCCAGTTTTGTTTCTATTTGCTGCCACAAGGATTTTGTGACTGCCTAATGTGCTGGATTACAAGATCAACACTAGGTGCATACTTGGTGCGAAATACGGTGCCCAGGACACCAAGTGCTGGGTGGAGAACGTATAAGATGGTGAGTGAGATAGAATAACCCTTAACTATTCAGCGAGGCGAATTTTAATAACTAATGAGAATATGATGTGAAATCTGTTCAAAACCCGGTAATTCCAAATGGCTTCTAAAGCAGTCTTCAGGATACAGCCTATGCTTGAACTAATTTAAAACAGGTGCAAGAACGGAGGGAGAGACATTAGTATTTCAAGAGTAAAAAAAAAGCTCTGTCTTTTCTGTCTCTGTGCCTTTGTGTTACCATAGGACTGGAAAAATGCAGGCCCGGCAGGCAATGAAATGAGCTCACATTCATGCTTCAGTGTTGTACTGAAGCAGCGGTCACAGCAGTAGGAGCTATGTTAAAGGCACAAAGATTAGTTCCTAAGGGTATTATAAGGAACAGCAGATAACATAAATATTTGTGTTCTTTGTGGTGGTGACAGAAGCAACCATTTCTTTCTAAGGTAACTACGAAAGAAAGAGTCGACTCCATCTTTCTTCTCATTTTTCCAGAAATATGGAAAAGGAAATATGTAATCAGTAATTTGTTCTTTACTGTCCATTTTAGATTTTTATGTGGAAAACATTTTATCTCCAGATGTCTGTCTTCACAAGTATATTTGTCATAATCTATGTCTGTTTCTACAAAAGGAACACAACAGCGCCTTCACCATTAGAGGAAAAAACTCTGGATCCTCTTCCTCAAACTTGTACATCTGATTTGAAAAAACATCTTCACTTGTTCCTGTTGAGCCCTCTATAGCTATAATACTGATTCTTTTGTTTCACTGACAAATTCATAAGACTAGTGTGTTGTCTCTATTTCCTTACCATCTTAGAATTTCCTGCCTAGTTTCATGCAGTTGATTTCCACTTCTGTAACTATACCTAAACAGCATTCCTGAGGTTGCCAGTTATCTTCCTGATAAATCAAACAGCCTTTTCTCACACTTCCACAGTGACTCTACCCAGCTCCTTCCCACAACACACCTCTTTCCAGGGCCTTATTGTTTCCTGGTTTCCCTGCTACCTCCTGGACTTTCTCACTCTATTTTGCTGGCACTTCTGATGACTTTACTGTAAGTATTCCTTAAAGCTCAATGTTTAGTACTTATTTATTGTTGTTGTTTTCTTTGATTAGTTTCTTAATTGAAACTTCAGTTATACTACTTCATTCTTTCATTCATTCATTTAGTAAATATTTTTTGAACATCTGTGTGCCACATGGCATTGTTCTTATGACTGGGAATATAGCAGGCAACAAGACAGACAGCGCTTGCTCTCATGGGAGTTTATAACTAATCCCGTAAAACAGAAGTTGAATAAGTAGTCATAAGTATGATAAAATGCCTAGGGGAGTCCAGAGTGCTCTTAAATGTTCACCTCCAGCCTGTACCTAGTAACCTGAATTTTAATTTGGAGGCTTGGTCTTTCTGTAAGTGTTCCAGATCACCTTTTAAGGCTTTCTTTTTCTGTCCGCCGTACTAACTTCTTATTCCAATAGTTCAAGGTATTAGGAAAGCAGTCTTTTAAAGTTCATATAAAGTGCTGAATATCTGAAATTATCCCCAAAGTTTTTAGCTTAAAAAATAAACAAAATTTTTATAAAAATGGCATTTTAGGTAGTATATATTTTAATGTTTTTTTTTTGTAGTGGCTAACAAAGTGTTCATTACCTTATGTTTAGACCAATGACATCGAAAGTGGAGGTATGTAAACTTCATGGGTGTGCAAGATGATGCACTGGGGCACATAAAGATATATTAGAAGTTTGGCTTGCATTTACTTTTATCTAATAAATAGAAAAATTTGTTTCATTAATTTTTTAAAAATACGGATTGACACTGGTCTCCCCACCTTGTGTTTATCAGATAGACACACATCACAAACAAACAGTAAATGAAGTATCCTAAGGGAAGAGTTGGAATTCCACAACTTGGAAGAGTTGAAATTAGTACTTTACTTTGATTATGTGCTTCAGCATATGGTTACATAATACGTTGTGACTGGTTCCATGTCTTTGCAGATTATATTATCTATCTAGCTTTAACTGAATAAAACTTCACAGTAATGGACAGGTAGCCTAAAGAGTTTTCCCCAAATTAATCATAATTAAAAGTGTTGATACAAGCATAAGCAAACAAGAAATGCCAGAATCAATACTTCTACTTGCTGCATTTATCAGGAAGATTGTTGAAATATGGATTAAAAGATGATAATACTTGGTTCCAGCTTTCAGGGAACTCAGAATCTAGTAGGGGAAACAAACTTGTAAAGCAGTGTGCGAACAGTACCTGTAAAAGCTTGTTTAAGATTGGGCAAGGGTGAGAAAGTGTAGAGGAGGTGGGTATTAAGTTACCAGAATAGGGGAGGTGATAATTAGGACTTCTTGAGCTTTTTTTTTTTAAACATCTTTATTGGAGTATAATTACTTTACAATGGTGTGTTAGTTTCTGCTTTATAACAAAGTGAATCAGTTATACATATACATATGTCCCATATCTCTTCCCTCTTGCATCTCCCTCCCTCCCACCCTCCCTATCCCACCCCTCTAGGTGGTCACAAAGCACCGAGCTGATCTCCCTGTCTTAAGCTGGCTTTTGATGGAGTTCATCTGGCAGATTGAGGCATGAGGGTGGGGAGAGATGATCACACTTTCAACTTAGAAATATCAGGTTTTGGGCAGTGTGGATAATGGGTTGGAGAGGGGCAAAGACAGGTAGCAAGAGTGATTAGGTATCTATTGCCATACTCACCCTGTACTCTGCTATCTTTAAATCTTGGATTTGGAAACTTAGTTTTGACCAAAATTCCCCCTCCTTTGATCTCTGACTTCTTTACTCATTTGAGTGTGTTTTCATCATCATCAAGGCCTGCAATCCCATGCCTTGTTTTTATATGTCCTATTTTTAACTTTCACCAGCACTCTCAGTTCCCTTTATCCTTCTGACCTATCAGTCTACCTTCCTGGTTGAATGTTTTCTCTGTGCGTACTCTCAAACTGCCAAGCATCATTAGGGAGAGTTGTACAAACTTGTAGATGGATGCTTGTACCAATGCATGATTGCTAACTTCCACTGAACCTTTACAACTACCTAAAATGCTTCTGCTTCTTCCTAATTAACTCTTTTTCACACACTCTGCAGAGCCTACTGCAAAATTTTGCCACTCTCCTAAGATGCCTGCCTTATTCTCATATACTCTTATTTTTAGCCTTTGATACTTTTTCTCTGCAGAGAAACTATGAATCATCAAGCTATATGGAGGGAGCTCCTTCAATAAAATTCTCTTATTTCTACCTCTTATCCTTCTCCACACTCCTCCCCCAAATACTGCCAAATATTTCAAAGGAAGTGTCCTAGGTGTTCTCTTCTGATTTGAGCTACTGCTTTCTTAATCTTGGCTGCATATTGGCATCACCTGGAGAGTTTAAGCATCCACTGATGCCTAGATCACAACCCCAGAGCATGGACCGGGCATTGGGGTGCTCAGAAGTTCCCACAGGTGATTCTAATCTGTGGCCAAGGTTGAGAATGTAAGTATTATCCTCTGAGAACTTGGTCTGCCAGTCTCTATCCTCTGCCTACAGATACATTACGTTTCTCATCTTCTGGGCAGCAACCATTTCTTGTTCATTTTTATATTTTTATGGTCTACGTTCCTGGCAACATAGTGGATTCTCAAATACTCTTGTTAAATGAATAAAGTAATCAAATAAAGCTGCATACAGTTCTTTTGTGACTCCTCCTCCCCAACCTAAATTTCCAACTACAGATTTCCAGTGCTAAGCCTGTTGTAGTTTACTCTTTCTGAAAGTTACTTTTCTTTTTGGGTTTCCTATAACTTTGAGTTGAATTATATGCACCAAGTCACCTAAGCTAGAAATCTGATCCCCTTTGATTATTTCCTCTTATTTCCCATGTCTCATTGATCGAGTCCTGGCAATTTTTTTCCTCTGAACTGTTTCTTGTCTTTATCCTCTTTTTTAAAAAATTGAGGTATAATTGACATTTAACATTATATTAGTTTTAAGTGTACGATGTAAAGATTTGCTGTTTGTATACATGTGAAATGATCACCATGATTATTCTAGTTAACATTAGTCACCTTATGTAGTTAAAAAAATTTTTTTTCTTGTGATGAGAACTTCTAAGATCTACTCTCTTAGCAACTTTCAAATATTGAATACAGCATTAGTAACTATAGTCACCAGACTGTATATTACATCCCCAGGACATGTTTATTTTATCACTGAAGGTTTATATATTTTGACTCCCGTCACCTATTTCTTCTTGTCTCTTTCCCCCTCTGGCAACCACCAATCAGTTCTTTGTATCTATGAGCTAGTTTCTTTTGTTTTTATTTCTGTTTAGATTCCATATATAAGTGAGATCATATACTATTTGTCTTTGTCTGACTTACTTCACTTAGCATAATACCCTCATGATCCATCCATGTTGTTGGAAATGGCAAGATTTCATTCTTTTTATGGCTACATAATAGTCCATTGTGTATATATACCACATTTTCTTTATCCTTTCATCCATTTGATGGACACTTAGGTGGTTTCTATATCTTGGCTATGGTAAATAATGCTGTAATGAACATGGGGGTGCAGATATCTTTTTGAGTTAGTGTTTTTCTTTTCTTCAGATAAATACTGAGAGGTGGAATTGCTAGGTCATATGGTAATTCTATTTTTATGTTTTTGAGGAATCGCCTTACTGCTTTCCATAGTGACTGCACCAATTTACATTCCTACTAACAGTGCATGTCCCTTTTTTCCACGTCCTCACCAATACCTGCTATTTGTTGTCTTTTTGACAATAGCCATTCTGACATGTGTGAGGTAATATTTCACTGTGATTTTGATTTGAATTTCCCTGATGATTAGTGATGCTGAGCATCTTTTCATGTACCTGATGGCCATCTTTATGTCTTCTTTGGAAAAATGTCTATTCAGATCTTCAGCCCATTTAAAAAATTGGATTTTCTTTTTTTTTGCTGTTGAGTAGTATGAATTCTTTATATATTTCAGATATTACCCCCTCATCAGATATATTACATGAAAGTATTTTCTCCCACTCAGTAGGTTGCCTTTTCACGTTGTTGGTGTGGTGGTTTCCTTTGCTGTGCAAATGATTTTTCGTTTTATGTAGTTCCACTTGTTTATTTTTGCTTTTGTTGCTTTTGCTTTTGGTGTCAGATTAAAAAAAAAAATCTCTGGGTATATGCCCAGTAGTGGGACTGCTGGGTCGTATGGTAGTTCTATTTTTAGTTTTTTATGGAACCTCCATACTGTTCTCCATAGTGGCTATATCAGTTTACATTCCCACCAACAGTGCAAGAGGGTTCCCTTTTCTCCACACCCTCTCCAGCATTTATTGTTTGTAGATTTTTTGATGATTCAAAGAGTCATGTACCACAATGTTCATTGAAGCTCTATTTACAATAGCCAGGATATGGAAGCAACCTAAGTGTCCATTGACAGATGAATGGATAAAGAAGATGTGACACATATATACAATGGAATATTACTCAGCCATAAAAAGAAATGAAATTGAGTTATCTGTAGTGAGGTGGATGGACCTAGAGACTGGTAGTGAGGTGGATGGACCTAGAGACTGTCATAGAATGAAGTAAGTCAGAAAGAGAAAAACAAATACTGTATGCTACACACATATATGGAATCTAAAAAAAAGAAGATTCTGGAGAACCTAGGGGCAAGACAGGAGTAAAGACGCAGATGTAGAGAATGGACTTGAGGACATGGGGAGGGGAAAGGGTAAGCTGGGATGAAGTGAGAGAGTGGCATGGACATATATACACTACCAAATGTAAAATAGATAGATAGTGGGAAGCAGCCGCATAGCACAGGGAGATCAGCTCAGTGCTTTGTGTCCACCTAGAGGGGTGGGATAGGAAGGGTGGGAGGGAGACACAAGAGGGAGGAGATACGGGGATATATGTATATGTACAGCTGATTATAAAGCAGAAACTAGCACACCATTGTAAAGCAATTATACTCCAATAAAGATGTTAAAAAATAACTTTTAAAAAATTAAAAAATCTCCAAGACTTACCTCAAAGAACTTACCACCTATGTGTTCTTGTTGGAGTTTTATGATTTCAGGCCTTATGTTCAAGTCTTTAATCGATTTTGAGTAAATTTTTGTATGTAGTATAAGATAATGGTCCAATTTCATTCTTTTGCATGTGACTGTCCAATTTTCCCATTACCATTTATTGAAAGAGACCATCTTTTCTCCATTGTATATTCTTGCTTCCTTTGTCATAAATTGACCATATAAATGTAGATTTATTTCTGGGTGGTCTGTTCTGTTTTATTGATCTATGTGTCTGTTTTTATGCCAATACTACACTTAAAAAATTATTTTAGCCCTGTAATATAGTTTCAAATCAGAGAGCATGATGCCTCTAGCTTTGTTCTTCTTTCTCAAGATTGCTTTGGCTGTTCAGGGTCTTTTATGGTTCCATACAAATTTTAGGATTGTTTGTTTTATTTATGTGAAAAATGTCATTGGAATTTTGATAGGGATTGTGTTGAATCTGTAGGTTGCTTTGGGTAGAATGGACATTTTAATGATATTCATTCTTCCAATTCATGAGCATGACATATCTTTCCATTTATTTGTTCCTTCAGTTTTTTCCACTAATGTTTTGTAGTTTTAAATATACAGGTCTTTCACCTCCTTGATTAAGTTTGTTCCTAGGAATTTTATTATTTTCAATGCTTTTTTCATTTATCTTTCTGATAGTTCATTATTACTGCATATAAACAAAACAGATTTTTGTATATTGATTTTGTATCATGCAACTTTACTGACTTTATTAGTTCTAACAATTTGTTTTGGTGGAGTCTTTAGGGTTTTCTGTATCATGTGATCTGCAAATAGTGATAGTTTCCTTCTTCCTTTCTAACTTGGATGCCTTTTATTTCTCTCTTCTTGCCAAATTTCTCTGGCTAGGACTTCTAATACTATGTTGAATAAAGTGGAAAGAGTTGGCATCCTTGTCTTGTTCCTGATCTTAAGGGAAATGCTTTTAGCTTTTCATCTTTGAGTATGATGTTAGCTGTGGGCTTCTCATATATGGCCTTTGTTGTGTTGAGGTTTTTTAAAATAAGAAATGGGTGTTGGATATTGTCAAATGCTTTCTCTGCATCTATTGAGATGATCATATGATTTTTATCCTTCATTTTGTTAATGTGGTATATCATGTTGATTGATTTGTGGATATTGAACCATCCTTGCATCCCTGAATAAATCCCACTTGGTCATGGTATATGATCTTTTTAATATATTGTTGTACTCAGTTTGCTAAGATTATATTGAGGATTTTTGCATCTATGTTCACTAGGTATATTGGCTTCTAATTTTCTTTTCTTGTGGTATCCTTGTTGCGAGGTTTTTGATTACTGATTCAATCTCCTTCTAGTAATTAGTCAGTTCAGATTTTCTGTTTCTTCCTGATTCAGTATTGGTAGGTTGCATGTTTCTAGGAATGTGTCCATTTCTTCTAGGTTGTCAAATTTGTTGGCTTATAATTGTTCATAGTGCTCTTTTATGATCCTGTGTATTTCTGTGATATCAGTTGTAATAGCTCTTCTTTCATTTCTGATTTTTTTATTGAGTCCTCTCTTTTGCTTGGTGAGTCTAGCTAAAGGTTTGTGAATTTTATCTTTTCAAAGAACCAACTCTTAGGTTCATTGATCTTTTCTATTGTCTTTTTAGTCTCTATTTTATTTACTTCTGCTCTAATGTTTGTATTTCTTTCTTTTTACTAACTTTGTGCTTCATTTGTTCTTCTTTTTCTGGTTCCTTTAAGTGTAAAGACGGAGTGTTTATTTGAGATTTTTCTTGTTCTTGAGATAGGCCTGTATCACTGTGAACTTACTTCTTAGAACTGCTTTTGCTGCATCCCATAGATTTTGGAATGCTATATTTCTATTTTCATTTGTCTCAAGGTATTTTTAATTTTCCCTTTGATTTCTTTGTTGACCCATTTGTTGTTCAGTAGCATGTTGTTTAATCTCCACATATTTGTGATTTTCTAGTTTTCTTCTTGTAATTAATTTCTAGTATATTATTGTGGTTGGAAAAGATGCTTGATATGATTTCAATCTTAAGTTTAAGATTTGTTTTGTGCTCTAACATATGATCTGTCATGGAGAATCTTCCATGTGCACTTGAGAAGAATGTATATTGTTTCAGGGTAGAATGTTCTGTATGTCTATTATGTACATCTGGTCTAACATGTTATTTAAGGCTGATGTTTTTTAATTTTCAGTCTGGATGATCTATCCATTCATGTAAATGGGGTACTAAAGTCCCCTACCATTGTACTGCAGTCTATTTCTCTCTTTAGGTCTATTAATATTTGTTTTATATATTTAGGTGCTCCTACGTTGGGTGCATAAGTGTTGACAAATGTTGTATCTTCTTTTTGGATTGACTTCTTTATCATTATGTAATGCTCTTTGTCTCTTATTATAGTCTTTGCTTTAAGGTCTATTTTGTCTAATATAAGTATGCTACTCTTTCTTTGGTTTTAATTTTCATAGAATATCTTTTTTCATCTTTTCATTTTCAGGCTGTGTGTGTCCTGACATCTGAAGTGAGTCTCTTGTAGGCAGCATGTATGGGTCTTGTTTTTCCTGCGTTTTTTTTTTTTTACCCATTTATCCACTCTATGTCTTTTGATTGGAGAATTAAGTAATTTACATTTAAAGAAATTATTGAAAGGTATGTACTTATTGCCATTTTGTTAATTGTTTTCTGGTTGTTTTGTACTTCCTCTCTGTTCCTTTCTTCTTTGCTCTCTTCTTTTGTGGTTTCATGAGTTTTTAGTGGTATACTTATATTTCTTTCTCTATCTCTTTTGTGTATCTACTATATGATTTTGCTTTGTGGTTATCATGAGGCTTACATATAACAACTTATACCTGTAACAGTCTTTCTTAAGTCAGTAACTTAAATTTGATTGCATCTAAAGTTCTCCATTTTTACTCTACTATTTCCCCATTTTATGTTTTTTTTTAAATTTTAAACATTTTATTATGAAAATTTCAATCACACACATACTTAGTGAGAGCAGTATAATAAATTCCCATATTCCATCACCCAGTGTCAATAATTATCATTTTAACAATCTTTCAACATTTTTCAAAAATAAGAACTACTTGAGTCATATCTTACAGATATCCTATTCAGTTCCTTGCCTAGTCATTTCTATTCCTTATAGACTTTAAGACACCTCATGTTAATTTCCATAGATTTTCTTATCTCTTACTTCCCTGAGAAGATAGGCTATTCAGTTTGAGATCTGTCATTTTCCCTTCTCTACACTTCAAAATATCTCAGAATTCTGTTCTTCTTTTTTTCTCTATCATTTTTAAAATTTTATTTATTTCTTTATGCAAATTTTTTTTATATTTCTTTATGCAATTGATGACTAATAAGATTATTCTTATTAGTCATCAATTTTATTAGTCATCAATTTTATACACATCAGTATATATATGTCAATCCCAATCACCCAATTCATCACACCACCCCCCTCACCGCCCTGCTGCCTTCCCCCCTTGGTGTCCTTATGTTTGTTCTCTACATTTGTGTCTCAATTTCTGCCCTGCAGACCGGTTCATCTGTACCATTTTTCTAGATTCCACATACATGTGTTAATATATGATATGTGTTTTTCTCTTTCTGACTTACTTCACTCTGTATGACAGTCTCTAGATCCATCCATGTCTGAACAAATGACCCAGTTTTGTTCCTTCTTATGGCTGAGTAATATTCCATTGTATATATGTACCACATCTTCTTTATCCATTCATCTGTTGATGGGCATTCAGGTTGCTTCCATGACCCGGCTATTGTAAATAGTGCTGCAATGAACATTGGGGTGCATGTGTCTTTTTGAATTATGGTTTTCTCGGGGTATATGCCCAGTAGTGGGATTGCTGGATAATATGGTAATTCTATTTTTAGTTTTTTAAGGAACCTCCATACTGTTCTCCATAGTGGCTGTATCAATTTACATTCCCACCAACACTGCAAGAGGGTTCCCTTTTTTCCACACCCTCTCCAGCATTTGTTGTTTGTAGGTATTCTGGTGATGCCCATACTAACTGCTGTGAGGTGATACCTCATAGTTTTGATTTGCATTTCTCTAATAATTAGTGATGTTGAGCAGCTTTTCATGTGCTTCTTGGCCATCTGTATGTTTTCTTTGGAGAAATGTCTATTTAGATCTTCTGCCCATTTTTGGATTGGGTTGTTTGTTTTTTTAATATTGAGCTGCATGAGCTGTTTATATATTTTGGAGATTAATCCTTTGTCCATGGATTCATTTGCAAATATTTTCTCCTATTCTGAGTGTAGTCTTTTCGTCTTGTTTATGGTTTCCTTTGCTGTGCAAAAGTTTTGAAGTTTCATTAGGTCCCATTTGTTTATTTTTGTTTTTATTTCCATTACTCTAGGAAGTGGATCAAAAAAGATCTTGCTGTGATATATGTCAGAGTGTTCTTTCTATGTTTTCCTCTAAGAGTTTTATAGTGTCTGGTCTTACATTTAGATCTCTAATTCATTTTGAGTTTATTTATGTGTATGGTGTTAGGGAGTGTTCTAATTTCATTCTTTTACATGTAGCTGTCCAGTTTTCCCAGCACCACTTACTGAAGAGACTGTCTTTTCTCCATTGTATATCCTTGCGTCCTTTGTCATAGATTAGTTGACCGTAGGTGCGTGGGTTTATCTCTGGGCTTTCTATCCTGTTCCATTGATGTATATTTCTGTTTTTGTGCCAGTACCTTATTGTCTTAATTACTGTAGCTTTGTGGTATAGTCTGAAGTCAGGGAGTCTGATTCCTCCAGCTCTGCTGTTTTCCCTCAAGACTGCTTTGGCTATTCGGGGTCTTTTTTGTCTCCATACAAATTTTAAGATTTGTTGTTCTACTTCTGTAAAAAATGCCATTGGTAATTTGATAGGGATTGCATTGAATCTGTAGATTGCTTTGGGTAGTATAGTCATTTCCACAATATTGATTCTTCTAATCCAAGAACATGGTATGTCTCTCCATCTGTTGGTATCATCTTTCATTTCTTTCATCAGTGTCTTATAGTTTTCTGCATACAGGCCTATTGTCTCCCTAGGTAGGTTTATTCCTAGGTATTTTATTCTTTTTGTTGCAACTGTAAATGGGAGTGTTTCCTTAATTTCTCTTTCAGATTTTTCATCATTAGTGTATAGGAATGCAAGAGATTTCTGTGTGTTAATTTTATATCCTGCAACTTTACCAAATTCGTTGATTAGCTCTAGTCGTTTTCTGGTGGCATCTTTAGGATTCTCTATGTATAGTATCCTGTCATCTGCAAACAGTGACAGTTTTACTTCTTCTTCTCCAATTTGTATTCCTTTTATTTCTTTCTCTTCTCTGATTGCCATGTCTAGGACTTCCAAAACTATGTTGAATAATAGTGGTGAGAGTGGGCATCCTTGTCTTGTTCCTGATCTTAGAGGAAATGCTTTCAGTTTTTCACCATTGAGAATGATGTTTGCTGTGGGTTTGTCATATAAGGCCTTTATTATGTTGAGGTAGGTTCCCTCTATCCCCACTTTCTAGAGAGTTTTTATCATAAATGGGTGTTGAATTTTGTCAAAAGCTTTTTCTGCATCTGTTGAGATGATCATATGGTTTTTGTTCTTCAATTTGTTAATATGGTGTATCACATTGATTGATTTGCATATTTTGAAGAATCCTTGCATAGCTGGGATAAATCCCATTTGATCATGGTGTATGATCCTTTTAATGTGTTGTTGGATTCTGTTTGCTATTATTTTGTTGAGGATTTTTGAATCTATATTCATCAGTGATATTGGTCTGTAATTTACTTGTTTTGTAGTATCTTTGTGTGGTTTTGGTATCATGGGATGGTGGCCTCATAGAATGAGTTTGGGAGTGTTCCTTCCTCTGCAATTTTTGGGAAGACTTTGAGAAACATGGGTGTTAGCTCTTCTCTAAATATTTGATAGAATTCACTTGTGAAGCCATCTAGTCCTGGACTTATGTGTGTTGGAAGATTTTTAATCATAGTTTCAACTTCATTACTTGTGATTGCTCTGTTCATATTTTCTGTTTCTTCCTGGTTCAGTGTTGGAAGGTTATACGTTTCTAAGAATTTGTCCATTTCTTCCAGGTTGTCCATTTAATTGGCATAGAGTTGCTGGTAGTAGTCTCTTAGGAGGCTTTGTATTTCTGCGGTCTCTGTTGTAACTTCTTTTTCTTTTCTAATTTTATTGATTTGAGTCCTCTCCCTCTTTTTCTTGATGAGTCTGGCTAATGGTTTATCAATTTTGTTTATCTTCTCAAAGAGCCAGCTTTTAGTTTTATTGATCTTTGGTGTTGTTTTCTTTGTTTCTATTTCATTTATTTCTGCTCTGATCTTTATGATTTCTTTCCTTCTACTAACTTTGGGTTTTGTTTGTGCTTCTTCCTCTAGTTCCTTTAGGTGTAACGTTAGATTGTTTATTTGAGATTTTTCTTGTTTCTTGAGGTAGGCTTGTATAGCTATAAACTTCCCTCTTAGATGCTTTTGCTGCATCCCATAGGTTTTGGATCATCGTGTTTTCATTGTCATTTGTCTCTAGGTATTTTTTGATTTCCTCTTTGAATTCTTCAGTGATCTCTTGGTTATTTAGTAACGTATTGTTTAGCCTCCATGTGTTTGTGTCTTTTATGTTTTTTTCCCTGTAATTCATTTCTAATCTCATAGCGTTGTGGTCAGAAAAGATGCTTGATATGATTTCAATTTTCTTAAATTTATTGAGGCTTGATTTGTGACCCAAGATGTGATCTGTCCTGGAGAATGTTCCATGTACACTTGAGAAGAAAGTATAAAATGCTGTTTTTGGATGGAATATCCTATAAATATCAATTAAATCTATCTGGTCTATTGTGTGATTTAAACCTTCTGTTTCCTTATTTATTTTCACTTTGGATGATCTGTCCATTGGTGTAAGTGAGGTGTTAAAGTCCCCCACTATTTTTGTGTTACTGTCGATTTCCTCCTTTATAGATGTTAGCAGTTGCCTTATGTATTGAGGTGCTCCTATGTTGGGTGCATATATATTTATAATTGTTATATCTTCTTTTTGGATTGATCCCTTGATCATTATGTCATGTCCTTTCTTGTCTCTTGTAACAATCTTTATTTTAAAGTCTATTTTATCTGATATGAGTATTGCTACTCCAGCTTTCTTTTGATTTCCATTTGCCTGGAGTATCTTTTTCCATCCCCTGACTTTCAGTCTGTATGTGTCCCTAGGTCTAAAGTGGTGTCTCTTGTAGACAGCATATATAAGGGTCTTGTTTTTGTATCCAGTCAGCAAGCCTGTGTCCTTTGGGTGGAGCATTTAATCCATTCACATTTAAGGTAATTATCAATATGTATGTTCCTATGACCATTTTCTTAATTGCTTTGGGTTTGTCTGTGTAGGCCCTTTTCTTCTCTTGTGTTTCCCACTTAGAGAAATTCCTTTGCATTTGTTCTAGAGCTGGTTCGGTGGTGCTGAATTCTCTTAGCTTTTGCGTCTCTGTAAAACTTGTTATTTCTCCATCGAATCTGAATGGGATCCTTGCCGGGTAGAGTAATCTTGGTTGTAGGTTGTTCCCTTTCATCACTTTAAGTATATCATGCCACTCCCTTCTGGCTTGTACAGTTTCTGCTGAGAAATCAGCTGTTAACCTTATGGGAGTTCCCTTGTATGTTATTTGTCGTTTTTCCCTTGTTACTTTCAATAATTTTTCTTTGTCTTTAATTTTTGCCAATTTGATTACTATGAGTTTCGGCATGTTTCTCCTTGGGTTTATCCTGTATAGGACTCTCTGCACTTCCTGGAGTTGGGTGGCTATTTCCTTTCCCATGTTAAGGAAGTTTTCGAGTATAATCTCTGGAAATATTTTCTTAGGTGCTTTCTATGTCTCTTCTCCTTCTGGGACCCCTATAATACGAATGTTGTTATGTTTCATGTTGTCCCAGAGGTCTCTTAGGCGGTCTTCATTTCTTTTCATTCTATTTTCTTTATTCTGTTCTGTAGCAGTGAATTCCACCATTCTGTCTTCCAGGTCACTTATCCGTTCTTCTGCCTCAGTTATTCTGCTATTAATTCCTTCTTGTATAGTTTTCATTTCAGTTATTGTATTGTTCATCTCTGTTTGTTTGTTCTTTAATTCTTCTAGGTCTTTGTTAAACATTTCTTGCATCTTCTCAATCTTTGCCTCCATTCTTTTTCCAAGGTCCTGGATCATCTTCACTATCATTATTCTGAATTCTTTTTCTGGAAGGTTTCCTATCTCCACTTCATGTAGTTGTTTTTCTTGGGTTTTATCTTGTTCCTTCATCTGGTACTTAGCCCTCTGCTTTTTCATCTTGTCTGACTTTCTGTGAATGTGGTTTTTGTTCCACAGGCTGCAGGATTGTAGTTCTTCTTGCTTCTGCTGTCTGCCCTCTGGTGGATCTAAGGGGCTTGTGCAAGTTTCATGATGGGAGGGGCTGGTGGTGGGTAGAGCTGGCTGTTGCTCTAGTGGGCAGAGCTTAGTAAAACTTTAATCCACTTGACTGCCGATGGGTGGGACTGGGTTCCCTCCTTGTTGGTTGTTTGGCCTGAGACAACCCAACTCTGCAGCCTACCGAGGCTCTTTGGTGGGGCTAATGATGGACTCTGGGAGGGCTCACACCAAGGAGTACTTCCCAGAACTTCTGCTGCTAGTGTCTTTGTCCTCACGGTGAGCCTCAGCCGCCCCCCACCTCTGCAGGAGACCCTCCAACACTAGCAGGTAGGTCTGATTCAGTCTCCCCTTGGGTCATTGCTCCCTCCCCTGGGTCCTGATGCGCACACTACTTTGTGTGTGCCCTCCAAGGGTGGAGTCTCTGTTTCCCCGAGTTCTGTCAGAGTCCTGCAATCAAATCCCCCTAGCCTTCAAAGTCTGATTCTCTAGGAATTCCTCCTCCTGTTGCCGGACCCCGAGGTTCGGAAGCCTGACGTGGGGCTCAGAACCTTCACTCCAGTGGGTAGACTTCTGTGGTATAAGTGTTCTCCAGTTTATGAGTCATGCATCCAGCAGTTATGGGATTTGACTTTACTGTGATTGTGCCCCTCCTACCATCTCATTGTGGCTTCTCCTTTGTCTTTGGATGTGGGGAATCTTTTTTGGTGAGTTCTAGTGTCTTCCTGTCGATGACTGGTCAGCAGTTAGTTGTGATTCTGGTGTTCTCACAAGAAGGTGTGAGAGAACATCCTTCCCCATTTTATGTTTTGGATGTTAAATTTCCATATTTTTATTTTGTGTCTCCCTTAACTAATTATTTTAGTTATAGTTATTTTTCTTTTACTACTTTTGTCTTTTAATCTTCATACTAGCTTTATAAATAATTAATCCACTACTTTACTGTGTATTTACCTTTCTATTGAGATTTATTCTTTCATGTTACTAATTAGTACCCTTTCTTTTCAGCTTAAAAAGGTCCCTTTAACATTTCATGTGAATTGCATTTAGTGATGATAGACTTTTTTAGCTTTCCCTTGTCTGATAAACTCTTTCTCTCTCCTTATCAATTATCATTCTGAATGATAATTTAGCTGGGTAGAGTATTCTTTTTTTTTTTTTTTGGTATGCGGGCCTCTCACTGTTGTGGCCTCTCCTGTTGCGGAGCACAGGCTCTGTACGGGCAAGTTCAGCGGCCATGGCTCACGGGCCCAGCCGCTCCGCGGCATGTGGGATCTTCCCACACCGGGTCATGAACCTGTGTCCCCTGCATCAGCAGGCAGACTCTCAACCACTGTGCAACCAGGGAAGCCCTGAGTAGAGTATTCTTGGTTGTTAGTTTTTCCTTTCAGCACTTTGAATGTATTATGCCACCCTGTTTGGCCTGCATAGTTTATACTGAAAAGTTTAATACTGCTCATAGTCTTATGGGGGTTACCTTGTGGGTAACAAGTTATTTTTATACTGCTGTTTTTAAGATTCTCTCCTTGTCTTTAACTTTTAACATTTTAATTATAATGCCCCTTTGTGTGGGTCTCTTTGGATTCATCTTATTTGGAACTCTCTGGGTTTCCTAGGTCTGGATATCTGGTTCCTTCCCCAGGTTATGGAAGTTTTCAGTCATTATTTCTTCCAATAATTTTTTCTGCCCTTTTCTCTCTTCTTCTTTTGGAACCCCTATGTGAGTGTTCATCTGCTTGATGTTGTCCCATAAGTTTCTTAAGCTATCTTCACCTTTATTCATTCTTTTTTCTTTCTTTTTATATTTTAACATTTTTATTGGAGTATAATTGCTTTACAATGTTGTGTAAGCTTCTGCTGTATAACAAAGTAAATAAGTTACATGTATACATATATCCCCATATTCCCTCCCTCCTGTGCTTCACTCCCACCCTCCCTATCCCACCCCTCTAGATGGTCACAAAGCACCAGGCTGATCTCCCTGTGCTATGCAGCTGCTTCCTACTAGCTATCTATTTTACATTTGGTAGTGTATATACATCAATGCCACTCTCTCACTTCATCCCAGCTTACCCTTCCCCCCCATGTCCTCAACTCCATTTTCTATTTCTGCATCTTTATTCCTGTCCTACCCCTAAGTTCATCAGAATCATTTATTTTTAGATTCCATATATATGTGTTAGCATATGGTATTTGTTTTTCTCCCTCTGATTTACTTCACTGTGTATGACAGATTGTAGGTCCATCCACTTCACTATAAATAACTCAATTTCGTTTCTTTTTATTGCCAAGTAATATTCCATTGTATATATGTGCCACATCTTTATGCATTCATCTGTCGATGGACACTTAGGTTGCTTCCATGACCTGGTGATTGTAAATAGAGCTGCAGTGAACATTGTGGTATATGACTCTTTTTGAATTATGGTTTTCTCAGGGTATATGCCCAGTAGTGGGATTGCTGGGTTGTATGGTAGTTAAATTTTTAGTTTTTTAAGGAACCTCCATAATGTTTTCCATAGTGGCAGTATCAATTTGCATTCCCAACAACAGTGCAAGAGGGTTCCTTTTTCTCCACACCCTCTCCAGCATTTATTGTTTGTAGATTTTTTGATGATGGCCATTCTGACCAGTGTGAGGTGATATCTCATTGTAGTTTTGATTTGCATTTCTCTAATGATTAGTGCTGTTGAGCATCCTTTCACGTGTTTGTTGGCAATCTGTCTATCTTCTTTGGAGAAATGTCTGTTTAGGTCTTCTGCCCATTTTTGGATGGGCAATATAGTCATTTTGCTTTTTTGATACTGTGCTGTATAAGCTGCTTTTATTTTTTGGAGATTAATCCTTTGTCAGTTGCTTTGTTTGCAAATATTTTCTCCCATTCTGTGGGTTGTCTTTTCATCTTTTTTATGGTTTCCTTTGCTGTGCAAAGGCTTTTAAGTTTCATTAGATCCCATTTGTTTGTTTTTGTTTTTATTTCCATTACTCTAGGAGGTGGAGCAAAAAAAATCTTGCTGTGATTTATGTCGAAGAGTGTTCTGCCTATGTTTTCCTCTAAGAGTTTTATAGTGTCTGGCCTTACATTTAGGTCTTTAATCCATTTGGAGCTTATTTTTGTGTATGGTGTAAGGGAGTGTTCTAATTTCATTCTTTTACATGTAGCTGTCCAGTTGTCCCAGAACCACTTATTGAAGAGGCTGTCTTTTCTCCATTGTACATTCTTGCCTCCTTTATCAAAGATAAGGTGACCATATATGCGTGGGTTTATCTCTGGGCTTTCTATCCTGTTCCATTGATATATTTCTGTTTTTGTGCCAGTACCATACTGTCTTGATTACTGTAGCTTTGTAGTATAGTCTGAAGTCAGGGAGCCTGATTCCTCCAGCTCCATTTTTCTTTCTCAAGATTGCTTTGGCTATTCAGGGTATTTTGTGTTTCCATACAAATTGTGAAACTTTTTATTCTAGTTCTGTGAAAAATGCCAGGGCAGTTTGATAGCGATTGCTTTGAACTGTAGATTGCTTTGGGTAATATAGTCACTTTCACAGTGTTGCTTTTTCCAATCCAGGAACATGGTATATCTCTCCATCTGTTTGTCTCATCTTTAATTTCTTTCATCAGTGTCTTATAGTTTAATACATACAGGTCTTTTGTCTCCTTAGTTAGGTTTACTCCTAGGTTTTTTGTTTTTTTTTTTTTGCGGTACACTGGCCTCTCACTGTTGTGGCCTCTCCCATTGCGGAGCACAGGCTCCGGACGGGCAGGATCAGCGGTCATGGCCCAGCTTCTCTGTGGCATGTGGGATCCTCCCAGACCGGGACAGGAACCCATGTCCCCTGCATCGGCAGGTGGACTCTCAACCACTGCGCCACCAGGGAAGCCCTCCCAGACCGGGACAGGAACCCATGTCCCCTGCATCGGCAGGTGGACTCTCAACCACTGCGCCACCAGGGAAGCCCTCTCCTAGGTATTTTATTCTTCTTGTTGCAATGGTAAATGGGAGTGTTTCCTTAATTTCTCTTACTGATTTTTCATTGTTAGTGTATAGGAATGCAAGAGATTTCTGTGCATTAATTTTGTATCCTGCTACTTTACCAGATTCATTGATTAACTCTTGTAGTTTTCTGGTAGCATCTTTTGGATTCTCTATGTATACTATCATGTCATCTGCAAAGAGTGACAGTTTAATTTCTTCTTTTCAGATGTGGATTCCATTTATTTCTTTTTCTTCTCTGATTGCTGTGGCTAAAACTTCCAAAACTATGTTGAATAATAGTGGTGAGAGTGGGAAACCTTGTCTTTTTCCTTATCTTAGAGGAAATGGTTTCAGTTTTTCACCACTGAGAATAGTGTTGTCTGAGGTTTGTCATATTTGGCCTTTATTATGTCTCCACTTTCTGGAGAGTTTTTATCATAAATGGGTGTCGAATTTTGTCACAAACTTTTTCTGCATCTATTGATATAATCATATGGTTTTTATTCTTCAGTTTGTTAATATGGTGTATCACATTGATTGATTTTCATATATTGAAGAATCCCTTGCATTCCTGGGATAAACCCCACTTGATCATGGTGTATGATCCTTTTAATGTGCTGTTGGATTCTGTTTGGTAGTATTTTGTTGAGAATTTTTGTATTTATGTTCATCAGTGATATTGACCTGTAGTTTTCTGTTTTTGTGACATCTTTGTCTTGCTTTGGTATCATGGTGATGGTACCCTTGTAGAATGAGTTTGGGAGTGTTCCTCCCTCTGCTATATTTTGGAAGAGTTTGAGAGGATAGGTGTTAGCTCTTCTCTAAATGTTTAATAGAATTCACCTGTAAAGCCATCTGGTCCTGGGCTTTTGTTTGTTGGAAGATTTTTAATCACAGTTTCAATTTCAGTGCTTGTGATTGCTCTGCTCATATTTTCTGTTTCTTCCTGTTTCAGTCTTGGAAGTTTATACGTTTCTAAGAATTTGTCCATTTCTTCTAGGTTGTCCATTTTATTGGCGTATATTTGCTTGTATTAATCTCTCATGATCCTTCGTATTTCTGCAATGTCGGTTTTACTTCTCCTTTTTCATTTCTAATTCTGTTTTTTGAGTCTTCTTTTTTTTCTTGATGAGTCTGGCTAATGGTTTATGAATTTTGTTTATCTTCTCAAAGAACCAGCTTTTAGTTTTATTGGTCTTTGGTATTTTTCTCTTCATTTCTTTTTCCTTTGTTTCTGATCTGATCTTTATGATTTCTTTCCTTCTGTTAACTTTGGTGTTTTATTTTTGTTTTTCTTTCTCTAATTGCTTTAGGTGTAAGGTTAAGTTGTTTATTTGAAATGTTTCTTGTTTCTTGATGTAGGAGTGTATTGCTATAAACTTCCCTCTTAGAACTCTTTTTGCTGCATCCCACAGGTTTTGGGTCGTCATGTTTTCATTGTCATTTGTTTGTAGGAATTTTTTCATTTCCTCTTTGATTTCCTCAGTGATCTCTTTGTTATTTAGTAACATATTGTTTAACCTCTATGTGTTTGTGTATTTTACGTTTTTTTCCCTGTAATTCATTTCTAATCTCATAGCATTGTGGTCAGAAGAGATGCTTGATATGATTTCAATTTTCTTAAATTTACTGAGGCTTGATTTGTGACCCACAATATGATCTATCTTGGAGAATGTTCCTTTCATACTTGAGAAGAAAGTATAAAATGCTGTTTTCGGATGGAATGTCCTATAAATATCAATTAAATCCATCTGGTCTATTGTGTGATTTAAACCTTCTGTTTCCTTATTTATTTTCACTTTGGATGATCTGTCCATTGGTGTAAGTGAGGTGTTAAAGTCCCCCACTATTTTTGTGTTACTGTCGATTTCTTCTTTTATAGCTGTTAGCAGTTGCCTTATGTATTGAGGTGCTCCTATGTTGGGTGCATATATATTTATAATTGTTATATCTTCTTCTTGGATTGATCCCTTTATCATTATGTCATGTCCTTTCTTGTTTCTTGTAACATTCTTTATTTTAAAGTCTATTATATCTGATATGAGTATTGCTACTCCAGCTTTCCTTTGATTTCCATTTGCAAGGAATATCTTTTTCCATCCCCTGACTTTCAGTCTGTATGTGTCCCTAGGTCTGAAGTGGGTCTCTTGTAGACAGCATATATATGGGTCTTGTTTTTGTATCCATTCAACCAGTCTATGCCTTTTGTTTGGAGCATTTAATCCATTTACTTTCAGGTAGTTATCCATATGTATGTTCCTATTACCATTTTCTTAATTGTTTTGGGTTTTTTATGGTAGGTCTTTTCCTCTCTTGTGTTTCCTGCCTAGAGAAGTTCCTTTCCTTTAGCATTTGCTGTAAAGCTGGTTTGGTGGTGCTGAACTCTCTTAGCTTTTGCTTGTCTGTAAAGGTTTTAATTTCTCTGTCAAATCTGAATGAGATCCCTGCTGCATAGAGTAATCTTAGTTGTAGGATTTTCCCTTTCATCACTTTAAATATGTCCTGCCACTCCCTTCTGGCTTGCAGAGTTTTTGCTGAAAGATCAGCTGTTAACCTTATGGGGATTCCTTTGTATGTTATTTGTTTTTTTTCCCCTTGGTACTTTTATATTTTTTCTTTGTGTTTAATTTTTGGTAGTTTGATTAATATGTGTTTTGGCATGTTCCTCCTTGGGTTTATCCTGTATGGGACTGTCTGCACTTCCTTGACTTGACTGACTATTTCCTTTCCCATATTAGGGAAGTTTTCAAGTATAATCTCTTCAAATATTTTCTCAGTCCCTTTCTTTTTCTCTTCTTCTTCTGAGACCCCTGTAATTCGTTGTTGGTGCGTTTAATATTGTATCAGAAGTCTCTGAGACTTTCCTCAATTCTTTTTATTCTTTTTTCTTTATTCAGCTCTGCAGAAGTTATTTCCACTATTCTATCTTCCAGGTCACTTATCTGTTCTTCTGCCTCAGTTATTCTGCTATTGATTCCCTCTAGAGTATTTTTAATTTCATTTATTGTGTTGTTCATTGTTGTTTGTTTCATCTTTAGTTCTTCTAGGTCCTTGTTAAACTTTTCTTGAATTTTCTCCATTCTGTTTCTGAGATTTTACATCATCTTTACTATCATTGCTCTGAATTTTTTTTCAGGTAGACTGCCTATTTCCTCTTCATTTGTTTGGTGTGGTGGGTTTTTACCTTGTGCCTTCATCTGCTGCATATTCTTGTCTTCTCATTTTGTTTAGCTTACTGCTTTTGGAGTCTCCTTTATCGCAGGCTGCAGGTTCATAGTTCCTGTTATTTTTGGTATCTGTCCCCAGTGGGTGAGGTTCATTCAGTGGCTTGTGTAGGCTTCCTGGTGCAGTGGATTGATGCCTGGTGTTCTGGTGGTTAGGCCTATATCTTGTCATTCTGGCAGGCAGGGCTTTGTCCAGTGTTGTGTTTTAGTGTGTCTGTGAATTTAGGATGACTTTAGGCAGCCTCTCTGCTAACGGGTGGGGTTGTGTTCCTGTCTTGCTAGTTGTTTGGCATGCAGTGTCTAGCACTGTAGCTTTCTGGCCATTGTGTGGAGCTCAGTCTTAGTGTTGAGACAGAGATATCTGGGAGAGCTTATGCTGATTAATATTATGTGGGGCCATGAGGTCTCTGGTGGTCCAATGTCCTGGACTCACCTCTAGCACCTCAGAGGCTCAGGTCCGACACCTGGCCAGACCCTGCCAGCCACACGAGCCACATGGCTCAGAAGAAAAGGAAGAAAAACAAACAAACAAACAAATGAACAGATAGAACGCCAAAACAAATGGTAAAAGCAAAACTAAACTGACGTCACACAAAGAAACATACACGTACACAGTCGTAAAAAGACACAAAGAAACAAAAAAAACCCCCAAAAAAACCAGACAGACAGAATCCTAGGACAAATGGTAAAAGCAAACCTAAACAGACAAAATCACACAAAGAAACATACACATGCATGCTCACAAAAAGAAAGCAAAAAAAAAAAAAAGGAAGAGCAACCAAACCAATAAAAAAAAAAAAAAACCACCAGTGATAATAAGCACTAAAAACTAAACTAAGATAAACATAAAACCAAAAACGAATCAGATGCAGAAAGCAAACCCCAAGTCTACAGTTGCTCCCAATGTCCATTGACTCAATTTTGGGAACATTCATTGTCTATTCAGGTTCTCCACAGATGCAGGGTTTATCAAGTTGATTGTGGGGATTTAATCCATGCTCTGGAAGCTTCACAGAGAAATTTCCCTTTCTCTCCTTTGTTTGCACAGCTCCTGGGATTCAGCTTTCGTTTTGACCCCTCCTCTGCGTATAGGCCACCTTCAGGTGTCTGTTTCCCACCCAGACAGAAGGGGGTTAACTCAGCAGCTGATTAGGGCTCTCTTGCTCACTCAGGCTGGGGAGAGGGAGGGGTATGGTAGTCATAATTGGAATACGGGGTGAGCCTGCAGAGGCCAGCATGACATTGTAACAGCCTGAGATGCACCGTGTGTTCTCCCGGGGAAGTTGTCCCTGGATCACGGGACCCTGGCAGTGATGTGCTGCACAGGCTCCCAGGGGGCTGTGGGTCATTACCTGCGCTTGCACACAGGATTCTTGGTGGCAGCGGCAGCAGCATTAGCAGTCCATGCCTATCTCTGCGGTCAGAGATGAGAGCTGTGACTCGTGCCCATCTCTGGAGCTCACTTAGGCAGTTCTGTGCTGTCTGTGGGAACACAGAGCAGGAATTCCCTCTCCTCACGCACCCCAAAACAATCGTTTCTTGCTTCTCCAGTAGGTCCAGACTTTTTCCTGGGCTCCCTCCCAGCTAGCTGTGGTGCGCTAGCCCCCTTTAAGCTGTCTTCATGCAGCCAGCCTCAGTCCTCTCCCTGGGGTCTGACCTCCAAAGCCCAAGCCTCAGCTCCCACCCCCGACCTGCCCTGGTGGGTGAACAGAAAAGCCTCTCAGGCTGGTGAGTGCTGGTCGGCACTGATCCTTTGTGTGGGAATCTCTCCACTTTGCCCTCTGCACCCCTGTTGCTGTGCTCTCCTCTGTGGCTCCAAAGCTTTCCCCCCATCTCCCCTGTCCCCACTAGTGGAGGGGCTTCCTAGTGTGTGGAAACTTCCTCCTTCATAGGTCCCTCCCAGAGGTGTGGGTCCCATCCCTATTCATTTGTCTCTGTTTTTTCTTTTTTCTTTTGCCCTACCCAGGTACGTGGGGAGTTTCTTGCATTTTGGGAAGTCTGAGGTCTTCTGCCAGCATTCAGTAGGTGTTCAGTAGGAGTTGTTCCACATGTAGAGGTATTTTTGATGTATTTGTGGGGAGGAAGGTGATCTCCACATCTTACTTCTCTGCCATCTTGAAGGTCTCCTCTCTTCTTTTTTCTTTCTGATGCTCTGATGGGGTGAGTTCTTCTGATTGGGTGCCTTGTCTTCGAGTTGACTGGTCTTTCCTTCTGTTTCATCTAGCCTGCTGTTTAACCACTCTAGTGTATTTTTCAGTTCAGTTATTGTATTCTTCAACTCTGTGACTTCTGCTTGGTTCTTTCTTGTATTTTCTAATATTTTTTGAAGTCCTCACTGTGTTCATCCATTTTTCTCCTGAGTTTGGTCAGCATCTTTATGACCATCCTTTGAATGCTTTATCAGATAAATTACTTATCTCTATTTCATTAAAGTTTTTTTTCTGAGGTTTTATTTTGTTGTTTGTTTTGTTGTTTGTTAACTCTTTCTGTTGGGTTCTATGCATTTGATGAAATAACCACCTCTCCCATTCTAGAAATAGTGGCTTCATGTAAGAGATGAACTTTGTCATTCAACCCTGCCCTAGGTGTTGGTTGTCTCTCAAACCTTTGTGATTATCCAAGGAGCCTATTATATTTTAAATAGTTCTCAGTAGTCAAGGGTGTGCCAACACTTGTCAAAGTCCCAGAGGGGAGGATCTCAGTCAGCATGTAGGTTCAGGCTGATTGGAAGCCAGACCCTCAGACAGCAGCTTTTAAAATATGCAAATATACACAGTCCTGTGGGACCACAAGTGTATGCCCCACTGGTCACCAGAACCAGGTAATCTGGAGGTCTCCCCTGGTGGCAGTCATAAAAATCAGGGCTCTAGACAAGTGTATAAGCTCTTTTCTGTGATACTGGTGAGACATAGCGAGGCAGAGGGAGACCACAAAGATGGCATCCTTTGGGCCATGTTCTCTGAGAGTAGCTGCATAGGCCCTTAGGTGTGTGCCAGACCTGAAGCTTGCCCATCTGGCCAAAGCTCCAGGACAATAAAATAGGCCTCTTTCACAAAAAGCCTGGGAATGTCTGTCTGTTGTCTGTGTAGTACCTTGGGGATAGTAGCCTGTCAAGAGTTGTGTCTCTGATTGGTACATATAAGTCCCCTGCCACAAGAAGCAAGCAGTCAAGGGGTGTCACCTGGACAGTATCCTCAAAAACTGGGTACTAGACATAAAAACCAAGGGACCAGATATGTGTAAGATTTCCCCGCTAGGAGATACTAGCACTCTGGTGCATAGCAGAGAGAGAGTGCGAAGATAGCAGTTGCCCTCTGAGGTCTGTGGCAGGGATTACAGTCAGCCCTTACATGTGTGTTTAACTAGAAGCCTGCTTCTAGGCTGCATGTATGATGATTAGCTAATAGGCCTCTTTCACAGAGACTGAACTTTGTTGCCTCTTTCTGTGCTCTGGGGGTGGTATCTGTTTAAGAACTCTTTTTCCGTTTATTACAGTCTTGTGTGACTTGCAAGCAGAAGCTCCACTGGCCACCAGAGCCAGGCCATGTAGAGGTGTCCTGTGTAGAAACTGCAAAAATTGGGGTATATGACAAAGGTATATGTTCCTTTCTGGAAGATACTGGTGATTTGGAGTAAGGCAGAGGGACTGTGCAAAGATTCCATCCACCGGCCTGTATTCCCTGCGAGCACTTCCTTAGGCCACTAGATATGTGTCAAGGCAGAGGCGTGCACCTCAGGCTAAAGCTCCTGGACTAGCAAATAGACTCCTTTCACACACTTGGGGTTGTGTTTCAGTCTGCTGTCTGGACAGTGCACCAGGGTGGTAGCCTTCCTAGAACTGTCTCTCTGATTGTTACAGTCCCTTCAGGCCCAGGAACACAAACTCCCCTGGCCTCCAGAGTCAGCAATCAAGGGGCATCTCCTGGGCAGTAGCTGTACAAATCAGGCTTGCAGACATGTGTAAAAACTCCCTTCTGGGAGATACTGGTACTCTGGAGCACTGTAGAGGGACAGCGTGAAGATGGTGCCCACTGACTGTAGTGAGGCAGAGGGGGGAGAATAAAGATGGTACCCACTGGAAAAAGAAAAAAAAAGAGATTGTGGTGTCCCCTAGGGGGCTAGAGCAAGGCAGAGGGAGAGTATAAAGATGGCATCACCAGTCTCTGTCCCCAGGAAAGGTTTCAGCAGTCTCCTACATGTGTGAGTTAAATTAGATGCCTGCCTGTCAGGCTAATGCTTTAACATAAGTAGAGTGAGCCTCTTTCACTTTGTTATTGTCTGTCTCTGTGCTGGGCCCTGGGGAGGATGAGTCCTAGCACTCAAGCCTTTAAAAGCCAATTCTGAGTCTTGTGGGTTCGGTGAATGCAAGCCTCATTGGTTTTCAAAACTAGATATTTTGGGGGCTCATCTCTCAAGTGCAGGTCTTAAAAGCTGGGGTGCTGGATGTGGGGTTCCAACCCTGCGCTCCTCAGCTCTGGGTTTGAATTCTCTCCTGATTCTGGATTGCATGCTGGGGGTGGAGTTTATGGTGAGATTGTGTCCCAGCCTCCCCTACCCATTTCAATGTGTTTTTCTTCTCATTTTCCTGATGTGTAGTCATTGTTCAGCCAGCCTTTAGGGCTTTTTTTTTTTTTAAAGAGGAAATTGTTCCATATGTAGCTGTAGACTGTATGTCCATGGGAGGAGGTGAGTTCATGATCTTCTTATATTGCTGTGTTGAACCGTAACCCATCCTCTTTTTGAAAACATTTTTTAAAAATATTGAAAGAGTTTCAAACTTACAAAAAATGTTGCAGTGACCAATTTTTATATGAATTTCTTTCTGGACTTAGAAGTTCTAAGATCATTCAGATATGGTAAATTTGAAACCCTATCAGTAGGAACACAAATCATGATTATAAATTCTCTTGGGAGACCTTTCTCTCCGCCCTTTTCAGAGCTTACTCCATGACAGAAAATCTTCCTTGTCATCTTGCTGTGCCAGGGATTGACTTTTTCGCTAAGGGTACAGAACTTCCCAGATCTTTTTATGGGGGGAGGGCATGAGGAGGGGCTCATAGTTTCTAATTTCTGTGTGCACCAAGGGCCCAAATTCTTATCTCCAGCTACCATATGAGTTTAAAGCTACCTTCCTCATCCAACCCCCTTCCCACTCAGGATAGGATCATACTGTGTGCTCAGAGTTCCAGTGTTCAGTTCTTTCTTTATTTCTGACACCTAAGTATTTCTCTCTTTTTTTGCAAACTCAAATATGTATTAAAAAATTTTTTTTCACTCTACATAGCATTACTAGCTGTTTGTAATGGAAGAGCTTTCATGTTATCTGGCCTGACTGTATTAGTTAGGAATTGATTGTGTTCAGTTTAAGTTACAGAAACCTGGGTACAGTGACTTACTAAAATAGGGATTCATTTTTTCACCTGCTAAGAAGTTCAGAGGTTGGCAGCTTTCTATGTTTCTATTTTGCTATTTGTAGCATGTAGCTTTCATCCCCATATCTCAGGATGGTTCCTATACTTCTAGGCATTACGTATGTCTTAAAGGCAGAAAAAAGATGAAAGGTGAAATCAAAAGGTACTTGCAACTGAGTCTGCTTTCTCTTTTTCTTTTTTTAAATCAAGAAAATAGCATTTTCATAAGCGCCACCTAGTAAACTTTTATTTGCATCTCTTTGACCAGACGTGGGTCATTTGATTCCTTCTAAAAGCAATAGAGTTTGATAAATGCAGTGTGCGCTGTTGAAAAATACCCATTTTTTTTTTTTAACAAGGCACATTGTCATGCTGAAAAAGACGGGGGTACTGTTAGCAAAGAAGAAGTGGAGAAGAGTTATAGGACAAGCAACTATCAATATCTGCCATGCTTCTGTGCGGCAAGAACTGAAAGTCTCCTGTGTTCTTTCCGCTGCACTGCAACTTCCTTTTAGTTTTTAGACTGAACAGGGTAGGCAACATAACTCGCAGGGCAGAGTACAAAATGGAAGTATGGAACTCCTTGTTCAAGAAATAGGAGAAAAGTGTCAAAGGTACAAAAGTAGAAAACTTTTTCCTTTCTTCTGTGGTCTCTCAACTTTCATAGTGTTTTTAATTTGCTACTTAATGTCATTCTAAGCAAAAAATAAATAAATAAAAATTTAGATTATTAGCATGAATTTTACCTTGCATCTTCATATTGTAAATGCCAGTTTTAAAACGCAAATATAAGACCATTTAACATGTATGCATAATCATTGAAATTACACAATTTGTAATTCTTAGTGTGTCCATACATTTCTATTTCATTCTTACCAAAGTAGTAGAAATGCTGTACAAATCTAATTCAGTTTTTAAAATTTCATTTCTTGATATATGCACATTCTACCAATATTCTGTACCTTTGGCTTAATGATGAATAAGGAAGGACTGAAAGGAAGATGAACTATAGATTGCCCTTTCCTTCTCTCATCATTTTCAGTGTCATTGGTTGGAAGCTTCCATATAAACTTACCTTATTCTCTCATTGGTCTGCTGGAATTCTTTATTCATGAAGTGTTGTTAACACTGTGTGAATGTGGCAGCAAGGACTGGCAGTGAATATGTGTATCTGAAAGTGCTGATATGGAAAGATTTCTAAGACATAATAATAAAAAAAACAACATGCGGAACAGTGTGTGAGTCTGTGTAAATAAAAAATGAATGTGTTTGTTAAGTATATATAAGTACTTTGTATATGCAATAATTTTAAGAAACTTTTTTTCAGTGGTTATCTTTGGGGAAAAAGTACAGTGGGGCAAGGAGTGGGAAGGGTTGAAGTCTTTCACTTTTCATTTTGTATCTTTCTTTACCGCTTGGATTTTCAGCCTGTGTGTGTCTGTTTGCTTGTGTGTGTGTGTGTGTGTGTGTGTGTGTGTGTGTGTATACACACTTATATATAACATTTCTTTCATATTTTAATTTTTTAGTTTTAGAGTACTCTAACAATTTTATGGATTTAATAAATATGATGCATGCTCATTAAAAATATTGAAATGGCAAAGCAATGGACAAGGAAGAAAGCAACCAGCAACCCAGAACCACCACCCAGAAATAGCCAGTGTAAACATTTGGTGAAAATCTCTTTCTATATAAATACAGATGAAGAATGAGTGAGAGAGACACAGAAGGAAAGATAAAAAAGAGAAAGGGACAGTTATAAAAGGCATTAAATTAAGTTTACTTGAATTTAACAGAAACAAAAAACTAGAATGAAAAATGAATAGCTAAACTTCATTATTTCTTTTCTGCAAGAGGTATTAGATCCTAAAGGACCCCTCTTGGAGTCATTGGAATCTTTTTGTATGAGTTTTTTTCCCCCCCTCCTTTGACTACTGGTTTCAATCTTAGACATTGTCTATTAACTTATTATATGAAAGATGAGATAATGAGAACTCATATTTTTTTACCTTTCCTTTGTCTCCCTACAAACTTATACTGCTTTTATTATTTCTAATTTTCAGTAGAGAATTAAACAGAGAGTCAGGATTAATGTTCAGTGTCACTAGAGGATGTAGGAAAACAAGTACTCTCATATACTGTTGAAGGAACTTATACATTGATAAAGACATTTGGGATGATAATTATTTATCAGCATATGAAATGTATAAGGTCTTTGACCCAGCAATTCTACCTGTAGGAATCTATCCAAAGACATGTTTGTACAGAGATAAGTATACAAAGATACTTTTGTAACACTGTTTTAATACTAAAAAATTGGAAACAACTTAAATATTAATCAGTAAGGAAATAGTTTTATGACTTATAGTGCATTCATAATTTGGAATAGTATACACTTGTTAAAAGAATGATGGAGATAAATGTGTACTAAAATGGAAAAAAATGTCTCAATTATGTTGTTAAGAGAAAAAAAGCAAGTCATATATTATACCTACAGTGTGATTCCATTTATTTATTATAAAAGAATATATATATTTATACATAAGCATAAAATTTACATACCCACATTGGTACAGAATGGTACACGTAGAGAAAGAGACAAAGAGGAAGAGACTGGGTGGATAAAGAGGAACTTTAACATTTAACTGTATATACTTAAAAACTGCTTTAGTGTTTTACAATAGGAATGTATCTGTTGTATAAAAGATAGAGAGGGGGCTTCCCTGGTGGCGCAGAGGTTGAGAGTCCGCCTACTGATGCAGGGGACACGGGTTCGTGCCCCGGTCCAGGAATATCCCACGTGCTGCGGAGCGGCTAGGCCCATGAGCCATGGCCGCTGAGCCTGTGCATCCGGAGCCTGTGCTCCACAATGGGAGAGGCCACAACAGTGAGAGGCCCGTGTACTGCAAAAAAAACAAAAGATAGGGAGGAGAAAAAATAACTAGTTTCTTCTCAAAAATTTAATATTAATATGTGAGAGTAAGATACCTAATTAATTTTGTCTAGTAATTCATATTTAAGGATTAATATGATCATTAAATCTGCATTATATTTCAAGTGAAAAAAGCAAAGCAGCTTCTGACACAATCCACATGACTTGCCATAGATACTGGCCAAAAAGTAAAAACTTTCCCTCACCTCAAAATGACATAATTTCTCTCCTGTTATGCTTAGGATCTTGGAATAATTTAATTTGCCACCTTCTTTGTTCCTGAGTAAAAGTGCTAGGTTAACAGCAATGTTATTCTCTTTCAAAGTATTTCTAGAAATATCTTGGTCTTTATGCCCAAGTTTTCACTGGAAGAACTGAATACTCATTCCATTCATTCTGCTTGATTGTACTTTTGTTTTATACTTTAGTTAATGATACTACTTTGTGACTTGAGATGAAATCTAAAAGAAAGAGTAAAATAACAGGTTGACCCACATTGTTGTAATTTAGGTTAATATGACTCTTACTAGCAATAAACTTCCTATACTGAAAGGTACATATCAGTTATTCACTGATGCTTTGAAGTATGGGAATAAGGAGACAATATCATCAAATGCAGTGGTGTAAGTTTAAACTCTTAAGTTCCCAAGGAAAATTTCCAAAAGACCCACTTACCTGTTGCTTACCAGTCAGATCAACTAACAGACACCTATTATGAGCAATCCCTAACAGACACCTATTATGAGCAATCCCTTTGGTAAATTCAATACAGTACACCAACCAATATAAGATTGCCCCTTCTATCAAAGGACAGACCCACATAAGATTTTATGGAAAGTCAAATCTAAGAAAGTCTAGTTTTGAATGCATTCTAGTGATTGTGCTGGAGTTAAGGATATCCACAAGTCTTACTCAGAAGCACAAAATGTGATCCTTGTGCTCCGAGGGCATATAATCTTGTTTTGTTCATGTGCAAAGAAAACCTACACTGTGAGGTTGTGTGATACCAAGTATTAATTGAACAGAACAGATAAGTGTTATAGAAAGTCACAGAAAGGACACATTATTACTCTACTACACATAGAGTAGTCAGGTAAACCCTAGAGCATGAGACAGGAGACGTCTAATAATTAGGAGGCAGTTGGAAATTTGTAACTAAAGCTTGGGAAAGAACACCAGGTTAAAGGTACAATTGTTTGAGTATTTGCGTAGATGTGATAGATAAGATTTCCATCAGGAGATATACAGTGAGAAGGAAAGGAAGGTTAAAGCTTGAAGAAAAGAGTAAGACACTGTGAAAATAAGAAAAGACAGATTTTAAAAAATAGTAGAACATTTGGAAATTTAAAATACAGTCATTAAAATAAAAATCTTATGGACTGATTAATAGCTTATTAGATGCAGATGAAGAGATATTAGTAAATGAAGATAGTTCTGAGGAAATTATACAGAAAGGCAGCGTGAAGAAATAAGGAATGAAAAGTATGAATTAAGAAAAATGATAGGGTGAGAAAGTTCAATATATTATCCAATAAGATTTCCAGAAAGCAAGATAAGAAAGAAGGAGACAGACAAGTTTGAGGAGATAATGGTTGATAATTTCAAAACTTTGAAAGAATTGATGAAATAATGTCTCAAGGTCAATAATCAGAAGTCTCAAGCAAAATAAAAAGAAGTATACTCTAGGCACATTGTAGCAAATTGGAATACTGCAAAAAAAAAAGATAAAATCTAGAAAGGAATCAGATATAAAAGATAGGTTACTTGCAAAGAAATAACTATTGGATTAGCAATAGAGTAGCAACAGATTTCTCAAGAACAGTGGAAGCCAGAAGTTAATTAAACAGTATCTTCAAGGAGCTGAGGAAAAGCCAATAAACTTAGAATTTAATACACAACTAAAGTATCGCTTAATAGTTCCAAATAATGACACTTTTCAGACAAAGATTGAGAAAACTTACCTCTCACAGATTGTCATTGAAAGACTAAAATATCCACATTAATTCTGTACATTGTTTAAAGATATATTCATATGTCTTACATAAGTATCATATACAGTACATGTAAATGGTAAAATTATAAAAACAAGCATATATGGGGATATATATATATATACGTATAGCTGATTCACTTTGTTATACAGCAGAAACTAACACAACATTGTAAAGCAATTATACTCCAATAAAGATGATATAAAAAATAAATGAAAAATAAAATAAGAGAAAAAAAATAAAAAAAATAAAAACAAGCATGGGAATGAAAAAACACCTAATTCAAAATAGTGTTTATCTGTGAGAGGAGAGAAGAGAATGGAATTAGAGCTTCATTTGTATTTTTTAAGCTAGTAATACA
Source organism: Phocoena phocoena (assembly GCF_963924675.1). Lineage (NCBI taxonomy): Eukaryota > Metazoa > Chordata > Mammalia > Artiodactyla > Phocoenidae > Phocoena > Phocoena phocoena. The sequence continues at coordinate 76,567,702 of NC_089219.1, read as the reverse complement.
GGCATTCATTCTATTTTTTAAGGCATTTTTTGGTCTACTTGAAATATATTTAAAAAGGGAGTAGGGAGTTTTAAGAAAAGGAATGATCTACAATATCAAATATTGCATGAAAAAATGAGAACAGGAAATTCCACAGATTTGGATACTTAAAGCCCACTGAATACGCTCCAGAGAATTGTTTTCCTAGAGAAGGGAGAATGAAAACATCCATTCCAGTCTGCCTACATGTGTTCCTATCATTTCTCCCCTCCTGTTATAGTAAAAGAGATGTCCCTCTGCCCATCAAATATCAGTCCTTTCCCTGTGTGTTCTGGATCCTACCTCTCCCACCTTTTTAGGGTCCATATATTTACCCCTTTCTTTCCTATATTTTCATTTTCTCTCTTTCTACAAGTTCCTTTCCAATATTTAAACATGCTTAGGTCTCTCCTTTTTTTAAACTCCTCTTCCCTGATTGCTGCGAAACCAAATACTGCCTCTTTCCACTCTCACAGTCCTATTCCAACCACTGCCTTTTTTATCTCCTTCCCATGTCAAACATCTTAAAAGAATTATCTCCAATTAGTGTCTCAATGTCCGTACCTCCCATTTACCTCTGAAACCACTCTAATGTAACTCCTCCCCCGACCCCCATTCCACAAAAATTATTCTCCTTAAGGTCACCAGTGATTTCTTTGTCTTGACCTCTTACCATTACTTATTCCGCACTATTTCCTTCTTATCCATCATCATAGTGCAGTATTTACTGAGCATTTACCATATGCCAGACACTGTTTTAAGCACTTTATGTGTATTATTTCCTTCTTGAAACCTCTCTTCCTTTGGCTTCTATGACATAACACCCCTCTGATTTTCCTTCTACTTCTCAAGTAGATACTCTGGTTTCTTTGCTCATCCTCATCTCTTCATCTTTAATAGATGGAGTTCCTCAAGGCATCATCCTTATTCCTCTATTCTTCTCACTTTATACCACAGATATTGCTTCCACTCATATATGTCTATATATACACAGATGACTTTCAATTTTATGTTCATTTCATCCACTAGTATTTCAGCATGTAATTCTTTAAAAGATAAGAACTCTTTTTTTTTTTTTTGGCTATTATCATACCCAAAACAAAAGTAATAATAATTCCTTAATATTGGCAAATACTGGGTCAGTGGCAACTTTCCAATTGTCTCATAAATATCATAAAATTCAGATTCTAATCAAGTTACTCGATTGCAAACCTTTAGTGGTTTCTCAATATTCGTAGAATAAAGAACAAAATCTATAACCTGTCCTACAGATCTTGCATGATTTTTCCTTGTTTATCTAGTCAGCCAGATCAATAGAATTGAATCTAGAGACCTAAAATGTTATTTCACATCTATTATCTTGAGTTGACATCTAATTGATAATAATAAGTCAGAAAAAGGAACTGAAACACTCATGGTGAAATTTTTGTCTTTTGGAGTTTGTTTTGACGAAAACCAGAGAGTTGAGAAATACTCATTAGAGAAATGATGCAGGCCTGGCTCAGCTAAGGTAGAGATGCTAATGGAAGGGTCTTGATAGACATTACCCTTGGACAGCCTGCCACATATGCTACACAGCAAACTCTCAGGGTTGGGGGAAAATCCAATACAATTTAAATTGGTTTTTTTTGTTATCCCTGGACAACCTTCACAAGGACAGACTGCCTAGATGGACCTCTTTGCTGTCAGCTAATTAGTTTACCACTAAAGATGTGCAAACACAACTCAGTCTTCTGAGACTGCAGTTTTTTCCTAATAAGTACAGTTTTTGCCCTTGTTCCTGGATAGCAGTCTAATGACTGTATCCCTGTATGTTAAAAATTTTGTTTGTAGGTAAATAACTAAATGTCTCTGAGTTGTTCTTTGATAATAAAAACTTAGTTGTACTTGCAAATTTGTTCTTTCTCTACTCTTTCTCACCTTAATACCTCAACCAGCTCAGTTTTTCAAGATGGAAATCTGGGAATATTTTCAATGCTTTCTTGTCCCTCATGCCTGGTTCCTTCCCAATATCCAATTCATCACCAAGATCTGAATCTGCTTTCACAATACATCTTGACAGCAACCACTATAGTCTGAGCCCAAACCATGTATTGTTTGGGCTATTTAAATACTTTCCTAATTGGCCCTAATTGCTTTCCCTACATTCACATTCATCTCCTTCCATTTCACTTCCCCAGGGAGTCAGAATGTTCTTTTAAAACCATATATCTTATCACATATCTTTCCCTGTTTAAATACTTCAAATTGCTTCTATGATACCTATGATAAAATGATAAATCCTGAATTTGTTACATGGCCTATTCTTTCACAAGGCCCTGCTTGATCTGGCCCCCATATACACCTGTCTAATCTAATCTGGTACTGTTGTCTCCCTTACAACTATAGCTACACTGACCTTCTTTCAATTCTTTTGGCACCAAACCTTTTCCCACCTCAGGACCTGCACTCATGCTGTCCCTCTGTCTTAAATTTGTGATGGGAATATGTGAACCAACTTCTAAAGAATAAGAAGATGTCAGCCTAACCTAAAAAATTAATTGTTATGAACCTCAAGTATTGTGCATAACTCCAGTGTTCAGTTGAGCTGTTAGATGATTCATATATATATATATATATATATATATATATATATATATATATATATCACTGTTGTGGCTTCTCTCGTTGCGGACCACAGGCTCCGGACATGCAGGCTCAGCGGCCATGGCTTACGGGCCCAGCTGCTCCGCGGCATGTGGGATCTTCCCGGACCAGGGCACGAACCCGTGTCCCCTGCATCGGCAGGCGGACTCTCAACCACTGCGCCACCAGGGAAGCCCGATTCCCATATTTTTAAAGAATAAGAAGTTGGTTCACAAATCACTTCCTCAGAGGGTTAAGGATTCTCTTCTAATGTCCTTCATAGCTCTAAACACAATTTATAATTTTATTAATTTATATAATTGTTTGATAACTCATCCCTATTAGTCTGTGAACTCTAAAAGGAAAGGGATCATATCTACTTTTTAAAAATTCTGTATAATAATTGTCTAGCATATAGTAGATACCAAACACTTTGAACAAATGAGTGAGTGAGATGTTTGGGGAGGCATTTAGTTCAGTGCTTGGCAAACAATACTCAACTTGATTTTCCTTTTTCATTTTAAACATTTACATTAGATATTGGTCTTTTATTTAATGGAATGTTGCTAGGGTTTTTTTTTTTAAAGTATGTATTTTAAATCTTTCGGATGGCTACAGATGTCCACTAGATGTCAGCCTAACTGAAAAAATTAATTGCTATGAACTTCAAGTATTGTGCATGATTCCAGTGTTCCGTTGAGCTGTTAGATGATTCCTATATTTTTAATTAAATGAAGATATAATGTTTTCGTAAATACCTTTGAATTTGAGATGGTGGATGCTCTATGATTGTATATTGAGTACTGAGAATATAACTCTCTTGTGTTGTAAAACTCTATTAATAGTAAAATATTTATGAAATATAATAATAAGGTAATAAAAGCTGCTAATATTTATTTGGCTTCAACTACATGCCAGACACTTTGCTAAATGCTTAAATGTTTTATCTCATTTAATCTCAATTGATTTCTAAATTAAGACAGTAACTAAAACTATCTCAAATGATTAAAAAATCCTGTGAGATAAATAGTATTACTAGCACCATTCAAAAACTGGAGTTTAAAGAGGTTAAGTAGCTGTTCTTAAAAACTCCAAAAGAGATAGCATAATGTATCATAATTATTTATTAAAAATAAACACTTATTTATAAAAAATAAAAAATTTAAAAATACTTATTTGGTCAAGAGGTTGTTATTTAATTTTATTTATTTTATTATTTATTTTGGCTGCACTGGGTCTTAGTTGCGGCACGTGGGATCTTTTAGTTGCAGCATGTGGACTTCTTAGTTGTGACATGCATGTGGGCTCTAGTTCCCCGACCAGGGATCGAACCTGGGCCCCCTGCATTGGGGCCCCCTGGAGTCTTACCCACTGGACCACCAGGGAAGTCCCAAATATGTTTTAATAATGGGTGACTTGTCAACATTCATTGCCACTTGGAACTGAGGATTTTGTTTATATTACAGCTAAATAAATGATGCTGTTTAGTGGAAGAGATTAGGATGGTAGTGGAAAGAGCACAGATTTGGAATTACACAGACTTTGGTTTGCATCTCAGTATCACCATTTCCTAGCTTTACTCTGATGCTGGGCAGGTTATTTCCTATCTTTGAGCCTCAGTTGCCTTGTCAGTTAAGAGGGGTTATAATGTAATGCCTGCTTTACAGTGCTGAAGTAAAGGTTAGATAGGAAAGTATATGGAAAGTGCCTACCACAGTGACTGGCATGTAATAAGTCATAGTTTTTATTATTTTTTTAATAAATGTCTCAATCTGAGAAAAATAGATATTAATTTTGTGGATACTATGGGTACACAAACCCTCATATTTTTGTGATGGTAGATGAATATGCAAAATACCAATGCCAAGTTCATACCCAAATGACTTAAAATTCATCTATGCACAGTTACGTACAAAAATTATTTAACTTGCAAAATTATTGATAATATTTTTATTGAGGAGCTAAGGGTTAAGATCATATATTTTGTACTCAGTTGACATTTTTCAAGTACCTTTGGTGTTTGGGTATGATGATGAAGGAGGTAGAAATGAGATTCACTATCTTCTTTCCATGTTTATCACTACTTACCATTTACTAATATAGTACATTACTTCTTGCTTAGATTCCTTTAATAGCCTCCCAAATCATCTCTCCATTTCAGTTTCCTTTACACAAGTTGGAAAAATGGATACTCCCCAAATTACAGCTCAAACCATGTGACAGCTTGCTCAAGCATCTTCAGTCTCCATTGCCTACCAATGTAAGTATACACTAATCTTGGTTGGAGTCATATTGTAGACTGTTTTCCCATTTTTACTTTACGATATGCCCCTGTGTACATCCAGAGCCAGATCAGGATATGTGAGCACAAAAACTAACAATTATAAAAGTACTTTACTTATCTATGTTTATAAACAAATATAGTATGTTTTGTGTGGTTTTAATTTATGTACATGGTATCATACTGTGCCTATAATTCTGTAGTTTTCCTTACTCAATATTATATATATGAAATCTGTTTAATATTGATTAGAGGTAGGTAGACATGATCTATTTATTTTGGCTGTTGTATAGACCCATCTTACGAATATACCACATTTTGTTTGTCCAGTCTGCTACAGGGGGATAGTTAGAGTGTTTCCAGTTTTCACTGTTAAAAATCATGCTGTAGTGAACATCTTCATGTATCCTAGAACACAAATATTAAGAGTTTCTTTAAGAGGTCTACATATAAGTGTCTGCATATTTTTTATTTTACTAACTACCACCAGTTGCCTTCAGCAGAAAGTTCCTGTTTCCTCCCATTTTAACGAAAGCTTGATAGATATTATTGGGTGGAAATAGTATCTTCTGGGCTTTTTTTTTTTTTTCAAATGTGCATTTCTTTGGCTGACTTCAAGATTGAGACTCTTTTCCTAAAGTGATTGGCCTTTTAATTTTCCTTCCCTGTGCATTGACAATTCGTGTCCTTTGCCCATTTTGTTGTTGTTGAATTGTTGACATTTTTTTCTTTTTTCCCCCCTCTTTTTTTTTTTACTGAATCTAAAAATATCTGCTTCTTATTTGTCATAAACCTTTAGTGTCTTTAAATTTTTTTTTTACTATCTTAAATTTATATGTAATTAAAATTCAAAGAATTGAGTATTTTAGTACATGAATATGATGTATTTCTTCATTTTTTCCACCTCTTTAATTACTATTATGAATTTATTTGCTTATAAATAGTAATATAATTAAATTTCATACATTGAATTCTTATATTCCTAGAGTTTTGGTTGCATCTCTCAGGATTTTCTATGAAAATGATTATGATTTTCAAATAATGACAATTTTGTCACTTTAAAATACTCATACTTATTCATTATCGTGCCTTTTTGCGTTGGTTAGGGCCTCCAGTATAATACTGACTAGGAGCAATGCTAGCAGGTATCTTGGTGCATTCCTGACTTTAATCTGCATGATTCTAATGTTTCCTATAAATTATGATGCTTGATATAGAATTGTCTAGATACTTGCTAAAGTTTCTTTTAAATCCCAGTTTTCCAGATTTTTGTTTCTTAAAAATCATGAATAAGTAGTTGAATGTATCAAATGCCTTTTCTGCATTTATTGAGATACTTATGTTTTTCTCCTTTAATCTGTTAATATGGTAAATTGCACTGTTTTTATTTTTTGTCATTATTATCAGTTTTGCTTTTTTATTATTCCAGTTTTTTATTATTATTAGTTCATTTGGAACTCAGATATATAATTTAATTAATAATTTTCCTCAGTTGATGATACTCTGTCATCATTTGACCATATCTCCTCTGCTGTATCATTTTACTTATTTCTATTTTCATTATCCACAACTCTATTCCATTTCTTCTACCCACACTTTTACTTTAATGTATTTGTTATATATCCTGATACAATAAAGTGTCATTTTTTTGTGTGTGTCTATGCATTAATTTATACAAATGTTATTGGTTTATAGCTATTGCTTTGTTTCAACTTTTTTTCACTCAACACTGTATGTTTAACTCTATTTTGTTGCTATCTATGCATCTGCTGTATTGTTTTTAAGTATAGTATATTAGTAATATATAGTGTAATATTTCAGATTATGTATGCTTTGCATTTACTTATCTATTCCCCCAGAGATGGGCACCTAAAGTAACTTCCAACTTTCTGCAACTATAAAATAACACTGTGATAAATATCTTCATGTAAGTTGCTTTTTGATTTGTGCCCTGGTTTCTTTGATGCTTATACCCAGGTATGTGATTGTTGGAACATGAGATAATTTGTACATTGATTTTATTAAATTCCACCAGAATATTTTCCATAATACTGCCTCAGTTACACTCCTGCCAGTAGAGTAGGAGAAATCTTATTTCTCTACTTTCTTACCTACAATTGCTGTTATCTGATTTTTTTTTTTTTTTGTCTGCGTTGGTTCTTTGTTGCTGTGCTCAGGCTTTCTCTAGTTGCAGTGAGTGGGGTCTACTCTTTGTTGTGGTGTGCGTGCTTCTCATTGTGGTGGCTTCTCTTGTTGCAGAGCACAGGTTCTAGGCGCACGGGCTTCAGTAGTTGTGGCACGTGGGCTCAGTAGTTGTGGCTTGCAGGCTCTAGAGCGTAGGCTCAGTAGTTGTGGTGCACGGGCTTAGTTGCTCCGCGGCATGTGGTATCTTCCCGGACCAGGGATCAAACGCATGTCCCCTGCATTGGCAGGCGGGTTCTTAGCCACTGCACCACCAGGAAGTCCCTGATTTTTAATTTTTATTAATTTGATTAATGTTAAAGTATATATCAATGTTGAAATTGGCATTTCTCTGATTCTAGTGTGTTTCTCTGATTTCTATACTTACTTGCCACTGAGCTTCCTTTTATTTTTTTTAAGTTTTATTTATTTATTTTTGATGTGGACCATTTTTTAAAGTCTTTATTGAATTTTTTACTATATTGCTTCTATTTTTATGTTTTGGTTTTTTGGCCATGAGGCATGTAGGATCTTAGCTCCCCAACCAGAGGTTGAACCTGCACTCCCTGCATTGGAAAGCGAAGTCTTAACCACTGGATTGCCATGGAAGTCCCTGGGCTTCCTTTTAAATGATTCACCTACTTACGTCCTTTGCCTGTTTTTCTATTGAGGTTTCCTGTCTTTTTCTTATTTATTTGCAACTGTTTCTTATACATGCCGTATATTAATTCCTTAGCAGGTTTTAAACACTAAAAATATTTTCTTTGGTCTGTCAACTGTCAGTTTTGCCTATGACGTCCTTGTGAGCAGAAGTTCTCAATTTTGATGTATATAAATCCATTTTTTAAAAATGTTTTGTGTTTTTAGGTCTTGCTTGAGAAGTCCTTTCAACCCTAAAATCACTCAGATATTTCCTTTTATTTTCTTCTGTTAGCTTTTAAAATTTGCCTTTTACACTTGAGACTTTATTCCAGATGGCATTCCCCTGTGTGTATGGCATAAATCAGGGAATACTACTTTATTCTTCTGGATATATTGAGCTAGTTTTCCTAACACTATCTGGAAAGTAATCTATTTTTTTCTATTGATTTATGGTGCTGCCTTTATCAGACATCAATTTCTGTTTCTGAACGTTCTATTCTGTTACATTGTGTATTTGTTTCTGTGTAATTGCATAGTACATTTATTACTATAGCTTTGTAGATTGTATTAATATCTGGGAAAGAAGTTCTTCCATTTTACTTTTTCAAAATTAGATTAGTTTTTCATGAACCTTTATTTCATGTAATTTCAATGATGTGATTGTTAAATCTTCTAGAATTTTTATGGAAATCTGAATTAGTTATCTATTGCTGTATAACTAATTACTCCATAACTTAGTGGCTAAAACAACAATAAATATTATCGCTCAGCTCTGTGGATCAGGAATTCAAAAATATCTTAATTGAATGGTTTCTATCTTGAGGTCTCTCATGAGATTGTAACCAAGATGTCAACTGGGGCCACAGTCATCTAAAGGCTTGACTTGTTCTGGGGGATTCCTCTCCAGGTAGGTTCACTCACATGGCTGACAAGTTGATGTTGACAGTTGGCAGATCAGTTCCTTGTCACTTGAATCTTGTGACAGAGCTTCTTGAATATCCTTACAACATGGAGGCCGATGTATGCTAGAGCAAGTGATCCAGGAGATAGCAAGGTAGAAGCTGCAACGTTATTTATGACCTAGTCTCAAAAGTCACACTCCAACATTCCTGCAATATCCTATTGATTGTACAAGACAGCTCTCCTCAGTATGAGAGGTGACTACACCAGGAAGCAAGAATCACTGGGGGCCATCTTGGAGGCTGAGTACCTCAGTTCACCCTCTGGCTGCCAATAATTAATGTCGCTCTCACATGCAAAATAGACTCATCCTTCTCACAAGACTCCCCCAAATCTCACCCCACTACAGAATCAGCTTGAAGTCCAGAATCTCATCTAAATAAGGTCCAGAGGTGATGAGGCTTCTTAGGTATAGTTCCTTAAGTACAGTTCTTTGAGTACAGTTTCTTTTGATCTGAAAACTTGTGGACTTAAGAGGGGGAACCAAACAATGCCATGTATATCAGGAGGCAAGAATCACTGGGGGCCAGTCTTAAAGGATGGCTACCACAAAATTTCATTTAACATTTCTTATAAGACAGGTCTATTGGAGACAAATTCCTTCACTTTTTGTTTAAGAAAGTATTTCTCCTTCACTTTTCTTTTTGAATGAAAGATTCTTTAAATTCTGTGGTGCGTTACAATTTTCAAAAGTGTCACGTACATGATTTCATATAATCCCATAATAAACTTTCTATAACCCTCTACCACTATATTGCCTCATACCCTTTCCCTCTCCCCTCTAGTAACCAGTTTGTTCTCTATATCTGTGAGTTTGCTTCTTTTTTATTTTTTTTTAACATCTTTATTGGGGTAAAATTGCTTTACAATGGTGTGTTAGTTTCTGCTCTATAACAAAGTGAATCAGTTATATATATACATATGTTCCCATATGTCCTCCCTCTTGCGTCTCCCTCCCTCCCACTCTCCCTATCCCACCCCTCCAGGCTGTCACAAAGCACCGAGCTAATATCCCTGTGCCATGCGGCTGTTTCCCACTAGCTATCTACCTTACTACGTTTGTTAGTGTGTGTATGTCCATGACTCTCTCTCGCCCTGTCAAAGCTCACCCTTCCCTCTCCCCATATCCTCAAGTCCATTCTCCAGTAGGTCTGCGTCTCTATTCCCGTCCCACCCCTAGGTTCTTCATGACATCCTTTTTTTTCTTAAATTCCATATATATGTGTTAGCATACGGTATTTGTCTTTTTCTTTCTGACTTACTTCACTCTGTATGACAGACTCTAGGTCTATCCATCTCATTACAAATAGCTCAATTTCGTTTCTTTTTAAGGCTGAGTAATATTCCATTGTATATATGTGCCACATCTTCTTTATCCATTCATCTGATGATGGGCACTTAGGTTGTTTCCATCTCCGGGCTATTGTAAATAGAGCTGCAATGAACATTTTGGTACATGACTCTTTTTGAATTTTGGTTTTCTCAGGGTATATGCCCAGTAGTGGGATTGCTGGGTCATATGGTAGTTCTATTTGTAGTTTTTTAAGGAACCTCCATACTGTTCTCCGTAGTGGCTGAACCAATTCACATTCCCACCAGCAGTTCAAGAGTGTTCCCTTTTCTCCACACCCTCTCCAGCATTTATTGTTTCTAGATTTTTTGATGATGGCCATTCTGACTGGTGTGAGATGATATCTCATTGTAGTTTTGATTTGCATTCTCTAATGATTAATGATGTTGACCATTCTTTCATGTGTTTGTTGGCAGTCTGTATATCTTCTTTGGAGAAATGTCTATTTCGGTCTTCTGCCCATTTTTGGATTGGGTTGTTTGTTTTTTTGTTATTGAGCTGCATGAGCTGCTTGTAAATTTTGGAGATTAATCCTTTGTCAGTTGCTTCATTTGCAAATATTTTCTCCCATTCTGAGGTTTGTCTTTTGGTCTTGTTTATGGTTTCCTTTGCTGTGCAAAAGCTTTGAAGTTTCATTAGGTCCCATTTGTTTATTTTTGTTTTTATTTCCATTACTCTAGGACGTGGGTCAGAAAGGATCTTGCTGTGATTTATGTCATAGGGTGTTCTGCCTATGTTTTCCTCTAAGAGTTTGATAGTTTCTGGCCTTACATTTAGGTCTTTAAACCATTTGGAGCTTATTTTTGTGTATGGTGTTAGGGAGTGATCTAATCTCACACTTTTACATGTACCTGTCCAGTTTTCCCAGCACCATTTATTGAAGAGGCTTTCCTTTCTCCACTGTACATTCCTGCCACCTTTATCAAAGATAAGGTGTCCATATGTGCGTGGGTTTACCTCTGGGCTTTCTATCCTGTTCCATTGATCTATCTTTCTGTTTTTGTGCCAGTACCATACTGTCTTGATTACTGTAGCTTTGTAGTATAGTCTGAAGTCAGGGAGCCTGATTCCTCCAGCTCCTTTTTTCGTTCTCAAGATTGCTTTGGCTATTCGAGGTCTTTTGTGTTTCCATACAAATTGCGAAATTTTTGTTCTAGTTCTGTGAAAAATGCCAGTGGTAGTTTGATAGGGATTGTATTGAATCTGTAGATTGCTTTGGGTAGCAGAATCATTTTCACAATGTTGATTCTTCCAATCCAAGAACATGGTATATCTCTCCATCTATTTGTATCATCTTTAATTTCTTTCATCAGTGTCTTATAATTTTCTGCATACAGGTCTTTCGTCTCCTTAGGTAGGTTTATTCCTAGATATTTTATTCTTTTTGTTGCAATGGTAAATGGGAGTGTTTTCTTGATTTCACTTTCAGATTTTTCATCATTAGTATATAGGAATGTCAGAGATTTCTGTGCATTAATTTTGTATCCTGCTACTTTACCAAATTCATTGGTTAGCTCTAGTAGTTTTCTGGTAGCATCTTTAGGATTCTCTATGTATAGTATCATGTCATCTGCAAACAGTGACAGCTTTACTTCTTCTTTTCCGATTTGGATTCCTTTTATTTCCTTTTCTTCTCTGATTGCTGTGGCTAAAACTTCCAAAACTATGTTGAATAAGAGTGGTGAGAGTGGGCAACCTTGTCTTCTTCCTGATCTTAGTGGAAATGCTTTCAGTTTTTCACCATTGAGGATGATGTTTGCTGTGGGCTTGTCATATATGGCCTTTAATATGTTGAGGAAAGTTCCCTCTGTGCCTACTTTCTGCAGGGTTTTTATCATAAATGGGTGTTGAATTTTGTCAAAAGCTTTCTCTGCATCTATTGAAATGATCATATGGTTTTTCTCCTTCAATTTGTTAATATGGTGTATCACATTGATAGATTTGCGTATATTGAAGAATCATTGCATTCCTGGAATAAACCCCACTTGATCATGGTGTATGATCCTTTTAATGTGCTGTTGGATTCTGTTTGCTAGTATTTTGTTGAGGATTTTTGCATCTATGTTCATCAGTGATATTGGCCTGTAGTTTTTTTTCTTTGTGACATCCTTGTCTGGTTTTGGTATCAGGGTGATGGTGGCCTCGTAGAAGGAATTTGGGAGTGTTCCTCTCTCTGCTATATTTTGGAAGAGTTTGAGAAGGATAGGTGTTAGCTCTTCTCTAAACGTTTGATAGAATTCACCTGTGAAGCCATCTGGTCCTGGGCTTTTGTTTGTTGGAAGATTTTTAATCACAGTTTCAATTTCAGTGCTTGTGATTGGTCTGTTCATATTTTCTATTTCTTCCTGATTCAGCCTTGGCAGGTTGTGCATTTCTAAGAATTTGTCCATTTCTTCCGGATTGTCCATTTTATTGGCATAGAGTTGCTTGTAGTAATGTCTCATGTTTTTTTATTTCTGCAGTGTCAGTTGTTACTTCTCCTTTTTCATTTCTAATTCTATTGATTTGAGTCTTCTCCCTTTTTTTCTTGATGAGTCTGGCTAGTGGTTTATCTATTTTGTTTATCTTCTCAAAGAGCCAGCTTTTAGTTTTATTGATGTTTGCTATTGTTTCCTTCATTTCTTTTTTATTTATTTCTGATCTGATTTTTATGATTTCTTTCCTTCTGCTAGCTTTGGGGTTTTTTTGTTCTTCTTTCTCTAATTGCTTGAGGTGCAAGGTTAAGTTGTTTATTCGAGATGTTTCCTGCTTCTTAAGGTGGGCTTGTATTGCTATAAACTTCCCCCTTAGAACTGCTTTTGCTGCATCCCATAGGTTTTGGGTTGTTGTGTCTCCACTATCATTTGTTTCTAGGTATTTTTTTATTTCCTCTTTGATTTCTTCAGTGATCACTTCATTATTAAGTAGTGTATTGTTTAGCCTCCATGTGTTTGTATTTTTTACAGATCTTTTCCTGTAATTGATATCTAGTCTCATGGCGTTGTGGTCAGAAAAGATACTTGATACAACTTCAATTTTCTTAAATTTACCAAGGCTTGATTTGTGACCCAAGATATGATCTATCCTGGAGAATGTTCCATGAGCACTTGAGAAAAATGTGTATTCTGTTGTTTTTGGATGGAGTGTCCTATAAATATCAATTAAGTCCATCTTGTTTAATGTATCATTTAAAGCTTGTGTTTCCTTATTTATTTTCATTTTGGATGATCTGTCCATGGGTGAAAGTGGGGTGTTAAAGTCCCCTACTATGAATGTGTTACTGTCGATCTCCCCTTTTATGGCTGTTAGTATTTGCCTTATGTATTGAGGTGCTCCTATGTTGGGTGCATAAATATTTACAATTGTTATATCTTCTTCTTGGATCGATCCCTTGATCATTATGTAGTGTCCTTCTTTGTCTCTTTTAATAGTCCTTATTTTAAAGTCTATTTTGTCTGATATGAGAATTGCTACTCCAGCTTTCTTTTGGTTTCCATTTGCATGGAATATCTTTTTCCATCCCCTTACTTTCAGTCTGTATGTGTCTCTAGGTCTGAAGTGGGTCTCTTGTAGACAGCATATATAAGGGTCTTGTTTTTGTATCCATTCAGCCAATCTGTGTCTTTTGGTGGGAGCATTTAGTCCATTTACATTTAAGGTAATTATCAATATGTATGTTCCTATTTCCATTTTCTAAATTGTTTTGGGTTCATTATTATAGGTCTTTTCCTTCTCTTGTGTTTCTTGTCTAGAGAAGTTCCTTTAGCATTTGTTGTAAAGCTGGTTTGGTGGTGCTGAACTCTCTCAGCTTTTGCTTGTCTGTAAAGGTTTTAATTTCTCCATCAAATCTGAATGAGATCCTTGCTGGGTAGAGTAGTCTTGGTTGCAGGTTTTTCTGCTTCATCACTTTCAGTATGTCCTGCCACTCCCTTCTGGCTTGTATGGTTTCTGCTGAGAGATCAGCTGTTAACCTTATGGGGATTCCCTTGTGTGTTATTTGTTGTTTTTCCCTTGCTGCTTTTAATATGCTTTCTTTGTATTTAATTTTTGACAGTTTGATTAATATGTGTCTTGGCGTATTTCTCCTTGTATTTATCCTGTATGGGACTCTCTGTTCTTCCTGGACTTGATTAACTATTTCCTTTCCCATATTAGGGAATTTTTCAACTATAATCTCTTCAAATATTTTCTCAGTCCCTTTCTTTTTCTCTTCTTCTTCTGGAACCCCTATAATTCGAATGTTGGTGCGTTTAATGTTGTCCCAGAGGTCTCTGAGACTGTCCTCAGTTCTTTTAATTCTTTTTTCTTTATTCTGCTCTGCAGTAGTTATTTCCACTACTTTATCTTCCAGGTCACTTATCCGTTCTTCTGCCTCAGTTATTCTGCTATTGATCCCTTCTAGAGTATTTTTAATTTCATTTATTGCGTTGTTCATCGTTGCTTGTTTCATCTTTATTTCTTCTAGGTCCTTGTTAACTGTTTCTTGCATTTTGTTCATTCTATTTCCAAGATTTCGGATCATCCTTACTATCATTATTCTGAATTCTTTTTCAGGTAGACTGCCTATTTCCTCTTCATTTGTTAGGTCTGGTGCATTTTTATCTTGCTCCATCATCTGCTGTGTGTTTTTCTGTCTTCTCATTTTGCTTATCTTACTGTGTTTGGAGTCTCCTTTTTGCAGGCTGCAGGTTCGTAGTTCCCGTTGTTTTTGATGTCTGTCTCCAGTGGCTACGGTTGTTTCAGTGGGTTGTGTAGGCTTCCTGGTGGAGGGGACTAGTGCCTGTGTTGTGGTGGATGAGGCTGGATCTTGTCTCTCTAGTGGGCAGGTTTATGTCTGGTGGTGTGTTTTGGGGTGTCTGTGGCCTTATTATGATTTTAGGCAGCCTCTCTGCTAATGGGTGGGGTTGTGTTCCTGTTTTGCTAGTTGTTTGGCATAGGTTGTCCAGCACTGTGGCTTGCTGGTCGTTGAGTGAAGCTGGGTGCTGTTGTTAAGATGGAGGTCTCTGGGAGATTTCCGCCATTTAGTATTATGTGGAGCTGGGAGGTCTCTTGTTGACCAGTGACTTGAAGTTGCCTCTCCTACCTCAGAGGCAGAGCCCTGACTCCTGGCTGGAGCACCAAGAGCCTTTCATCCACACGGCTCAGAATGAAAGGGAGAAAAAGTAGAGAGAATTAGTAGAAGTATGAGGAAAGAAAGAAGGAAAGGAGGAAAGGAAGGAAGGAAGAAAGAAGCAAAGAAGGAAATAAAGGAGGGAGGCAGGGAGGAAGGAAGGAAGGAGGGAAAGAAGGAAAAAAAAAGAAAGAAGATACAGTAAAAATAAAATAAAGTATAATATAGTTATTGAATTAAAAACTATTTAGAAAAAAAAAAAAAGGGACGGATAGAACCTTAGGACAAATGTTGGAAGCAAAGCTATACAGAGAAAATCTTACACAGAAGCATACACATACACCCTCACAAAAAGAGGTAAAGGGGGAAAAATCATAAATCTTGCTCTCAGAGACCACCTCCTCAATTTGGGGTGATTCGTTGTCTAAAGGAGGGAAGGAAGGAAGGAAAGAAGGAACGAAGGTAAAGTATAATAAAGTTATTACAATTAAAATTAATTATTAAAAAAAAATTTTTTTTAAAAAAACCATGGGCGGATAGAGCCCTAGGACAAATGGTGGAAGCAAGACTATACAGACAAGATCTCACACAGAAGCATACACGTACACATTCACAAAAAGAGGAAAAGGGAAAAAAATCATAGATCTCGCTCCTAAAGTCCACCTCTTTAATTTGGGATCATTCCTTATCTACTCAGGTATTCCACAGATGCAGGGTATATCAAGTTGATTGTGGAGCTTTAATCCGCTGCTTCTGTGGCTGCTGGGAGAGATTTCCCTTTCTCTTCTTTGTTCTCACAGCTCACAGGAGCTCAGCTTTGGATTTGGCCCTGCCTCTGCGTGTAGGTCGCTGGAGGGCGTCTGTTTTTTGTTCAGACAGGACGGGGTTAAAGGAGCTGCTGATTCGGGGGCTCCAGCTCACTCAGGCCGGGGGTGGGGGGGGGAGGGAGGGGCACTGCGTGCGGGGCGGGCCTGCGGCGGCAGAGGCCGGCGTGACGTTGCTCCAGCCTGAGGCCCGCTGTGCGTTCTCCCGGGGAAGTTGTCCCTGGATCCCGGGAACCTGGTAGTGGCGGGCTGCAGAGGCTCCATGGAAGAGGGGTGTGGAGAGTGACCTGTGCTCGCACACAGGCCCCTTGGTGGCGGCAGCAGCAGCCTTAGCGTCTCCCGCCCGTCTCTGGGGTTCGCGCTTTTAGCCGCGGCTCGCGCCCGTCTCTGGAGTTCCTTTAAGCAGCGCTCTTAAACCCCTCTCCTCGCGCACCAGCAAACAAGGAGGGAAGAAAAAGTCTCTTTGCCTCTTCGGCAGGTGCAGACTTTTCCCCGGACTTCCTCCCGGCTAGCCGTGGTGCACTAATCTCTTCAGGCTATGTTCAAGCCGCCAACCCCAGTCCTCTCCCTGCGCTCCGTCCGAAACCGAAACCAGAGCCTCAGCTCGCAACCCCGCCCGCCTCGGCGGGTGAGCAGACAAGCCTCTCGGGCTGGTGAGTGCCGGTCGGCACCAATCCTCTGTGCGGGAATCTCCCCGCTTTGCCCTCCGCACGCGTCGCTGTGCACTCCTCCGCGGTCCCGAAGCTCCCCCCTCTGCCTTCCGCAGTCTCCGCCTGCGAAGGGGCTTCCTAGTGTGCGGAAACTTTTCCTCCTTCACAGCTCCCTCCCATTGGTGCAGGTGCCGTCCTTATTCTTTTGTCTCTGTTTTTTCTTTTGCCCTACCCAGGTATGTGGGGAGTTTCTTGCCTTTTGGGACGTCTGAGATCTTCTGCCAGCCTTCAGTAGGTGTTCTGTAGGAGTTGTTCCACGTGTAGATGTATTTCTGGTGTATCTGTGGGGAGGAAGGCGATCTCCGTATCTTACTCTTCCGCCATCTTCAACCCGTCCTCCGAGTTTGCTTCTTTTGTGTTTTATTCACTAGTTTGTTGTATTTTTATGATTCCATATATAAGTGATATCATACAGTATTTGTCTTTCTCTGTCTGACTTATTGCACATAGCATAATGTCCTACAAGTCCATCCATGTTGCTGCAAATGGCAAAATTTCATTCTTTTTTTATGGCTGAGTAGTATTCCATTGTAGGTGTATCTACCACATCTTCTTTATCCATCATCTGTTGATGGACACTTAGGTTGCTTCTATACGTTGGCAATTGTAAATAATAATGCTATGCACATTGAGGTGCATGTATCTTTTTGAATTAGTGTTGTTGGTTTTTTTGAATATATACCCAGGAGTGGAATTGCTGTGTCATATGGTAGTTCTATTTTTAGTTTTTTGAGAAACCTCCTTACTGTTTTCCACAGTGCCTGCACCAATTTACATTCCCACAACAGTATATGAGGGTTCCCTTTTCTCCACATCCTTGTCAACATTTGTTATTTGTGTTCTTTTTGATCATAGCCATTCTGATGTGTGTGGGGTGATATTTCATTGTCATTTTGATTTGTATTTCCCTGATGATTAGCAATGTTGAGCATCTTTCCATGTGCCTGTTGGCCATCTGCATTTTCTCTTTGGAAAAATGTCTATTCAGTTCTTCTGGCCATTTTTTAATTGAGTTTGTTTTTTTGATGTTGAGTTGTATGAGCTGTTTATATATGTTCCATGTTAACCCCTTATCAGTCATATCATTTGCAAATATCTTCTCCCATTCAGTAGGTTGTTTTTTTGTTTGTCGATGGTTTCCTTTGCTGTGCAAAAGCTTTTGAATTTAATTAGGTCCCATTTGACTATTTTTGCTTTTGTTTCCTTTGCTTTAGGAGACGGATCCAAAAAAACACTGCTTCAGTTTGTGTCTAAAAGTGTTCTGCATATGTTTTCCTCTAGAAGTTTTATAGTATCCAGTCTTATATTTAGGTCTTTAATCCATTTTGAGTTTATTTTTGGACAGCTACTTGTAAAAGAATAAAATTAGAACATTCTCTAATACCATATACAAAAATAATCTCCTTTGCTTTTGAAGAATATTTTGGCTGGATAGAGAATTCTAGGTTGGTGGTTTCTCTTTCAGCACTTTAAATGTATCACTCCACCCTCTTCTTGCTTGCAGGGTTTCTGAAGAGAATTCTTATCCTGTTCCTTTGTAGGTAAGGCGTTTTTTATTTCCAGCTTCTTTCAAGATTTTTTGTCTTTATTTTCTGCAATTTGAATATGATATGCCTAGGTATAGATTTTTTTGAATTTTATTATACTTGTTCTCTGAGTTTCCTTAATATGTGGTTGATATTTGTCATTAATTTTGACATTAATGTTATTATTAGCCATTATTCATAATTTCTTTTCCTTTCTCTTTCTCCTTCTCCTGCTACTCCCATTGAATTTTTGTAATTGTCACATAGTTCTTGGATATTCTATTCCATTTTTTCTCTTCTTTTTTCTCTTTGCTTTTCAGATATTGACATATCTTCAAGCTTACTAATTCTTTTATTGGCCATGTCCAGTCTACTGATGAGTCCATCAAAGGCATTCTTCATTTCTTTTACAGTGTTTCTGATTTTTAGCATTTAATTTTGATTCTTTATTAAGGCTTACATGTCTCTGCTTATATTACTTACCTGTTTTTACATGTTGTCAATTTTTTATATTAGAGCCCTAGGATATTTATCATAGTTATTTTAAATTCTTTTTTAAAATTTTTATTGGATTGTAGTTGATTTACAATGTTGTGTTAGTTTCAGGTGTACAGTGAAGTAAATCAGTTATATATATATATATATATATATATATATATATATATCCACTCTTTTTTCGATTCTTTTCCTATATAGGTCATTACAGAGTACTGAGTAGAGTTCCCTGTGCTACACAGTAGATCCTTATTAGTTATCCATTTTATATATAGTAGTTTGTATATGTCAATCCCAATCTCCTAATTTATCCTTCTCCCCTTTTCCAGTTATTTTAAATTCTTGATCTGATGATTCCAAAACTTCTTCTCTATCTAAGTCTGGTACTGATGCTTTTGGTCTTTTCAGACTATTTTTTTTTGCCTTTATCATGCCTTGTAATTTTTGGTTGAAAGCCACACATTGTGTATTGGGTGAAAGGAACTGAGGTAAATAGGCCTTTCATCTGAGGTTTTACACTATCTGGCTATTAGTTAGGGTATGCTTACTGCTGTAGCTTTAGGTGTCAGAGACAAAAATTTCCTCTAGTGTCTATTTTTGTCTCCTTGGATGTTTTGGGCTTCCCTAGAGACTCCTTCTTAAATTGGTTCTGAGGCTTCCAGTTCTTCTATCTGTAATCCCCTGTTATTATACTGCAGCCTTATTCATGTGATGATGAGGTGTGAGGGAAGGGGAAGCATCTTATAGTCCTATAATTAGGTCTCATTTTTTTAGTGTGCTTGTCCCCCGTGCTGTGACCTTCACACATTTTATAGATTTTTTTTTCCTTTGATAAGACAGGAAAAACTAAATGGCTCTGGAGTTGGGTATTTCTCTTCCTCCATGTGGAAGGCTAGTGAGGGTTGAATTTGGGTATTTTCCTCTCCCCACATGGAAGTCTAGGGGAGATTGGAGTTGAGTATTTCTCTTCCTCAAAGTTGACTGGGCTCTTGTAAAACCCAAGCTGTATGGTTAAGTAATATTGTTTCCCTTGAGGACAGCCTTTTGTTAAGAAGAACAGAATGCTCTGGGCATATTTCAAAATGATTACTTTTCCTTCTCCCCCTGCTAAAAATCTGAAAGAATTTTTCACCAGTTCTCACTTCTGAGAACCTGGTGGGGCTCCTGGAGCAAAAGCTCAGGAAAGTGTAGAGGTTCCTCTAAGGCGCCCTGGAGTTTTTAACTCTTAAGTTTAGCTGCACTGAGCCTCTTGCAGTTCATCATTTATAGTTTGTGTTCTGTTGGTACTGGCTTCAGTGGCAATGTTCAGCTCCTGGGCTTCTGTTCTTGGTAAGCTGTGATTCTTTATATTAATGGGGCAGCAGATAGTGATGTGGCCTTAATTCTTTGATGGATCTAAGAAGAATTGTTGATTTTCAGTTATTCAGCTTTTTTTCTTGGGAGGATGGTAGTGATAACATCTATCTCTTTATGTGTCAGACTGGTGCTATTGATTTTTATAAATTGATCTTGTGTCTGGTAACTTTACAGAGCTCTCTTACTAGTTTTAATTATTTGTTAATTCTGTTGGATTTTATATGTCACCTGAAAGTAATTACAGTTTTGTATCTTTCTTCCCAACTATTGTATCTTCTATTTTTTCTTTTAACTGCATAGGAATCTTACTTTTCTCAGTGACTGTTAAAGCTTTGTAAATCATTTCTCAGTACAGTGGCCAAGTAGATGGAATAAATTATTCCTTGACCCTTTGAGACTTTCATAATCAACAGTAAATTTTTATGATTTATAGACTCTTAAGTGATTTGTTTTCCTCAGAATTTAGAATTCTTCCTCTTTTGTGTCTAATTTCTCATCCCTACTTGAAGATTTAATGCCCTCTTTTAAATTTTTTTAAAGATTAAAAAAATCTTAAGATTAAAGATTAAGATTAAAAAAATCTTAAAGATTTAAAGATTAAGATTGGACATTAAAGGTTTCATTTTTAATGAATAATGGTGGTTGAATTATAATATAATTTTATATGTGTATTGAAATGACAATATAGTTTCCCTTTTTAATCTATTAATGTGGTAAATTACATTGATTTTCTAATATTAAACCATCTTTGGATTCCTAGGATAAATTCAACTTGGTCATAAATTCAACTTGGTTATTATTTTCTATATATTCTTCTGGATTTGGTTTGCTAATGTCTTATAATTTTTTCCAACTTTTCCAGATGTATCATATAACTTCCTCCTTTCAGACATTCAAAGAGTTTTTGAAATATTCCTGCCTGTAAACAAAGTATTTTCCTCTAATATATCTGTTACTCTGTCTCTCTGTCTCTTTCTCCCTCAGAAAAAAATCACACTATTGCTATATTCATAGCTTAATTTACATTTTATTAGGTAGTTTATAAGTTCTATTGACATGATACAGTTAATTTCCTGAAATGCTATGTGTTGTTTCAGATCACTATTATTAAGTGGTTAGTTTTCATTATATCAAATCCTTACAATACCATGTGCACATGATATCTTGTGGGTATTTTTTGATGTAATTGGTCAAATTTGAATTTCTTTGATGGTATGAAAATTTTCATTAGTTTCTTTTCATGAATATTTATTGAATATCTAGTATGTGTCAAGTACTATTCTAGATGCTGAGGATACAGCAGTCAAAAAAAGATCCCTGCCTTGATGGAGCATCTTGGTGATATTCTTAGGACCTAATAATAATGGTCTCAGAATATAAATGGGACTTTAGTGATGTTCCACAATTCATACAAAAAAAATTATTCTTGTCTAATGGTCATTTCATGCCTAGGGTCAAAGCTTTGATAGACCACTTTGTTTTTTTTTTAACATCTTTATTGGAGTATAATAGCTTTACAATGTTGTGTTAGTTTCTGCTGTATAACAAAGTGAATCACCTATATGCATATGTATATCCCCATATCCCCTCCCTCTTGCGTCTCCCTCCCACCCTCTTTATCCCACCCCTCTAGGTTGCAAAGCAACGAGCTGATCTCCCTGTGCTATGCAGCTGCTTCCCATTAGCTATCTATTTTACACTTGTCACGTCAATGTTACCCTCTCACTTCGTCCCAGCTTACCCTTCCCCCTCCCTGTGTGATAGACCACTTTTAATCAATGATAAAAAACAAATTTGACCTCCTTACTGCTTTGGACCATATTTCATTGAAAAATTATACTATTTTTGATTATAGTTTATATTAACATGAATTATTCATTCATAATAAAAATGAAACCTAAATAATTCTACCATAAAATTTTTTCTATTGTGGATTCATAAATATTTTTCAAATGGCTTGGATGAATTTTGATTTTGTTAATATACAATACCAAATGAATTTTTAGCACACTTTGAAAATGTTTCTTAAAAAGCCCGCAGGTAGGGAGTTCCCTAGTGGTTTAGTGGTTAGGATTCAGCTCTCTGGCGTGGCCGGGGTTCAATCCCTGTTTGGGGAAATAAGATCCCACAAGCCGCAAGGTGCAGCCAAAAAAAAAAAAAAGCCAGCAAGTAAAATCTGTATTTTATTTTATATTGAGTTAATAAATGGAATTTTTAAAAGATAGGAAATGGTATATTCATTTTGCTTACATTGAGACTAATTAGAACTATTAAACTCAAGTACTTAGGAAATTTACTACTTTTGTACATTCACTTGTATATTTCAAAGAGCTTTATAATAGACAATGAATATACCAAATTAAATTCTAAATAAACGTTTACCAAATATGTATAACATTGAATTTCAGTTCTGATACAATTCCTAGTTTAAAATACAGATAAAATCATAATACAAAATAATGTACAAACTAATACAAAAATTGCCAAGCTGATTGCAGAAATTTTGGTACCCAGAGCAGGGACACTGTCTTCTGACAGAGGAATAAGCTTGGCTATTTGTGCAACATTAGAAACTTCTGAGGTGATATTGGCTTCATTGATGATTTGGACTGCAATATAGGTAACATTTTCTATTTTAAAAGGTTCTGACTTAAATTCAAAATTTTCTATTGAGCTGGCCTCCTTAGGTATTAGACTAGAAGTATTCACTAAAGCAGCATTGTCAAAATCTTCTCGGAGATCCAGGAAACTCTTACTTATTCTTATAATGTACCTATTGGCTGGAAAACAAACAGATATTTCATGTATGTTAGAATCACTAGGATGCCTTATTGCTACCACATTGCCTTGCATTTAGGGGCCTATCAGAAATGCACACTGGGTTTTTTGTCTGGTTATTCCATATTCTTTATTTTAAGAAAAAATATGGGAACAGTTTTTTATCTAGTTATCTAATCACAAAGAATTAATTCAAAATTGTATAGGACAAAAAATGGAATCTAGATTTCTTTTTAGAAATAGAAATATGAAGAACTGAGTCCACTTTTAATTTAGAACAAGGAACACAGTAATGTTTGAGTATAGTAAAGATATTCAGTACTCTATACCTGTATTATTTCTCATTAAGCTGAGAGAGAGAGTAATGGGACGGGTGAGGAAGAGAGCAGATAAGTAGAGTGGGAGCCAGGGATAAGGATAAAGAGCAAAGGGAGGCAGAGAGCCTGGAATGTGTACCAATTAAACATGTTTAGGAGCTAGGCAGACTTTGATTAGCACCTTAGTTCTACTATTTTCTGGCTGTAACAAAGAAAAATTTATTTACCCCTTCTTACCTTTAGTTTTCTTATCTGTAAAATAGAGAATCGGTCATTCAGTTCATTCAACAAATATCTACGGAATGCTAGCGATGAGAATTATATGTGATAATGCATGAAAAGTATTTAGCACAATGAGAGTTAATAAATGTTTGAAATATTAGCTATTTTTACTGTTACTTTATCAAGAAAGGAAAGAAAGATGCTGACAAATGTTTCATTTCAAAATGGTTTTAGAAATCTACAAGGGCCATCGATATAGAAATATAGTCTCACATTATGAAATGCCATGAACAATAAAACATCAGATGTCATTTTTGAAGTGAAGACTTTATTTTTTTCATGAAGTGTTGAAGATGTTTTAAGCATGTGGTGAATAACTTCAATTTAGTGTTTTTTGTTTTAAATTCAGGCCCTGTGCCTTAAAATTCTAGTCTTTCAATAAATAGGCCTTATTGATCTGACCTATTCCCCTACTCTTTACATCCTCTCTGCATTCCATTACGTCGATCTATCTATCTATCCATCCATCACTTACTTTAATTCAAATATTTCATTGTGAAATTTTGCTTTCTTGACTTTGATCATATTATTTAGTTCCTTTTTTCCCTGTCATGACTCCCTGGAATGTGCCTCCCTCTCCCTATCTATGCAAATTGTGCTCATTCTTCAAGGTCCAACAGGAGGTCCAGTTTCTTCATGAAGTCCTGGTCATGTATTTCATCCCCTTATGACTCTCTTCCATGAACTCTTATTGCATGGAAAGGAGTTTTCCAGTTTTATAGAGGTTCAGTTTATCTTTTCAATTTGAACATATTATTCTTGAGAGCAAAAGTATGTTTTTGTATGAACTAGAGTATTCTTTTTGTATGAACTAGAGTATCTGATACTGTGTTGGGCATGTATTTGACCTCCTTAATTACTTCTAGGCCCCAACAGACACGTGAAAAGATGCTCAACATCACCAATCATCAGGGAAATGCAAATCAAAACTACCTTGCACCTGTCAGAATGTATTTTATCAAAAAGACAACAAATAACAAGTGTTGGTGAGAATGTGAAGAAAAGGGAATCCTCTTGCACTGTTGGTGGGAATGTTGGTTGGTGCAGCCACTATGGAACATGGTATGGAGGTTACTAAAAGAATTAAAAATAGAACTACCATACAATCCAGCAATTCTACTTCTGGGTATTTTTCTGAAGAAAACAAAAACTCTAATTCAAAATGATATATGCACTTCTGTGTTCATTGCAGCATTATTTTCAATAGCCAAGATATGGAACAACCTAAGTGTCCATTGATAGATGAATGGTTAAAAAAGATGTGGTATATATACACAATGGAATATTACTCTGCCATAAAAAATAATGAAGTCTTGCCTTTTGTGACAACATGGATGGACCTAGAGGGTATTATGCTAAGTGAATTATGTCAGACAGAAAAGGACAAATACCACATGATTTCACTTATATGTGGAATCTAAAAAACAAAACAAACGAACAAACATAACAAAACAGAAATAGACTCATAGATACAGAGAACAAATAAGTATTTGCCAAAGGGGAGGGGAGTGGGGGGAATGAGTTAAATAGGTGAGGGAGATTAAGAGGTACAAACTTTAAAAAAATAGATTAGTCATGGGGATGAAATGTACAGCATGGGGAATATAGTCAGTAATACTATAGTAATTTAGTATGGTGACAGATGGTAACTAGACTTAAAGTGATGATCATTTTGTATTGTATAGATATATCAAATCACTATGTTATGCACCTGGAACTAACATAGTGTTGTAGGTCAATTATACCTTAATAAAAATATTACTTGTTGAACAACAATAGAGATATTCAGTTGATGCCCAAAATGACAAAATTAGAGGATCATAAAATATTAGAATTACATGTACTTGTTTTAGTAATTCTAGGTCATCTAGTCTGATTTGCATATTTGACAGGTATGGAAATTGGGTCCCAGAAAATTTAAGGTTTTTATTCAAAAATATATAGATATTTATTTTTTGAGATACTTCTACTACCTCCTTTTGCAATGCCTAAGGGTAAAATTTGATAGCAACTACAGTATCTTCCTATTTGTCACAAGGAAAGAGGACCATCAGATCCCACCTATTTGAGGCATTTGAGGTTAAACACAGTGAAGTTTTTTTCGTTTTTTTCTCTCCCAATGTACGTATGAAATACTTTCTTCCTTCTTTTAGTTCCTATAATCAGCATAAGGGACATTTATTATGAAGCCAATCATGAACTGAAGACTTGGTCTTAACTGAATTCAATTCAGAATTAAACATTTGGTCAGATAATTTCATTTATGGCTTTTTCAGTGGAAGTTTCTTTTTAATTTCACCGTATTTTTAAGGGTCATAATGTATTTCAGAGCTGTCATGATAAGAATCTCAATATTGAAGTACAAAGAGCACTTCATGGGTATTTTATGTTTCCTTTGGTTTTAGAATGATTTTTTTCGTTGTGTAATAATGATAAAAAGAAATATAGCTACATGGGAAATGAAAGGTTAAAAAGCATCATTTCTTTTCAGAGCATATAGTAAAGGGTTTATTATAACCCAGGAGAAATAGCATTGAAAGTGGCTTTTCAGCACTGACAACCTCTGAGATATGTGTCTATTGATATGCATATTGCTTTCATTTTACCACCTTAAAGGGAAAATAGCAAGATTGGCTTTACCCCATAAGAATCTACTAGTTTAGGGCTTCCCTGGTGGTACAGTAGTTAAGAATCCACCTGCCAATGCAGGGGACATGGGTTCGAGCCCGGGTCCAGGAAGATCCCACATGCCGTGAAGCAACTAAGCCTGTGAGCCACAACTACTAAGCCTGCTCTCTAGAGCCCCGAGCCACAACTACTGAGCCCACGTGTTGCAACAGCTGAAGCCCGCGTGCCTAGAGCCTGTGCTCCACAACAAGAGAAGCCACTGCAATGAGAAGCCCGCTCACCACAATGACGAGTAGCCCCCACTCGCCGCAACTAGAGAAACTAGCGTGCAGCAACGAAGACCCAATGTAGCCAAAAATGAATTTAAAAAAAAACCAAAAGAATCTACTAGTCTAGCACAATACTGGAATATGGTACGCATTCAATAAATACTAATTTAATTTAGTTAAATTTAAAGCAAAGCTGAAAGTGATTTAAGCTTACTGGAATGATGGCAATTTATTCTAAGGAACTTGGAATGAATGAGATATTTTGGCCTTGAACTCTAATTCAAACTCCACAGCCAAATCTCTGCATGAGATCCTCTCTGTCTCTGGGAAATCTTCATTTAACTTGGCTAACTTCTCTCATTCTTCAAGCCTTAGGTCAGGGATAGTCTTCCCTGAAAAGCCTTTTAAGATATACCTTGTGATCTTAACCCTCAAGCCGAAGTGGCCGTCCAATGGCATATCTCATCATATTCTGTAAAATTATCTGTTTATTTGCATGAAGTATCTTCTGCACTCAACTAACTGTTGAGAGTAAGGATTATTTCTTAAGAACCTAATAGCCTTAGAGGAAAACATAGGAAGAACACTCTTTGACATAAATCACAGCAAGATCTTTTTTGATCCACCTCCTAGAGTAATGAAAATAAAAACAAAAATAAACAAATGGGACCTAATGAAACTTAAAAGCTTTTGCAAAGCAAACTACAATCAAGATGAAAAGACAACCCTCAGAATGGGAGAAAATATTTGCAAACAAATCCATGGACAAAGGATTAATCTCCAAAATATATAAACAGCTCATGCAGCTCAATATTAAAAAAACAAATAACTCAATCCTAAAATGGGCAGAAGACCTAAATAGACATTTCTCCAAAGAAGACATACAGATGGCCAACAAGCACATGAAAAGCTGCTCAACATCACTAATTATTAGAGAAATGCAAATCAAAACTACAATGAGGTATCACCTCACACCAGTTAGAATGGGCATCATCAGAAAATCTACAAGCAACAAATGCTGGAGAGGGTGTGGAGAAAAGGGAACCCTCCCTTCTTGCACTGTTGGTGGGAATGTAAATTGATACAGCCACTATGGAGCACAGTATGGAGGTTCCTTAAAAAACTAAAAATAGAATTACCATATGACCCAGCAATCTCACTACTGGGTGTAAACCCAGAGAAAACTATAATTCAAAAAGACACATGCATCCCAGTGTTCATTGCAGCACTATTTACAATAGCCTGGTCATGGAAGCAACCTAAATGCCCATCGACAGACAAATGGATAAAGAGGATGTGGTACATATATACAATGGAATGTTACTCAGCCATAAAAAGGAACACAACTGGGTCATTTGTAGAGATGTGGATGGATCTCGAGACTGTCATACAGAATGAAGTAAGTCAGAAAGAGAAAAACAAATATCGTATATTAACGCATATATGTGGAATCTAGAAAAATGGTACAGATGAACCAGTTTGCAGAGCAGAAATACAGACACAGATGTAGAGCACAAACGTATGGACACCAAGGGGGGAAAGCAGCAGGGTGGTGGTGGTGGTGGTGTGATGAATTGGGTGATTGGGATTGACATGTATACCCTGATGTGTATAAAATTGATGACTAATAAGAGCCTGCTATATAAAAAAAAAAAAGATTTGTGCACTCAACTAAGTGCAAGTTTTATCATTTTTAAAAATTTTAAATTTAATTTATTTTTTATACAAAACTTTTTATATTTATTTTCACTTTGGATGATCTGTCCATTGGTGTAAGTGAGGTGTTAAAGTCCCCCACTATTTTTGTGTTACTGTCGATTTCCTCTTTTAGACCTGTTAGCAGTTGCCTTATGTATTGAGGTGCTTCTATGTTGGGTGCATATATATTTATAATTGTTATATCTTCTTCTTGGATTGATACTTTGATCATTATGTAGTGTCCTTCCTTGTCTCTTGTAACATTCTTTATCTTAAAGTCTATTTTATCTGATGTGAGTATTGGTAGTCCAGCTTTCTTTTGATTTTCCTTACATGGGATATCTTTTTCCATCCCCTGACTTTCAGTCTGTATGTGTCCCTAGGTCTAAAGTGGGGTCTCTTGTAGACAGCATATATATGGGTCTTGTTTTTGTATCCATTCAGCAAGCCTGTGTCCTTTGAGTGGAGCATTTAATCCATTCACGTTTAAGGTAGTTATCGATATGTATGTTCCTATTACCATTTTCTTAATTGTTTTGGGTTTGTTTTTGTAGGTCCTTTTCTTCTCTTGTGTTTCCCACTTAGAGAAGTTCCTTTTGCATTTGTTCTAGAGCTGGTTTAGTGGTGCTGAATTCTCTTAGCTTTTGCTTGTTTGTAAAGCTTTTTATTTCTCCATCGAATCCGAATGAGATCCTTGCCAGGTAGAGTAATCTTGGTTGTAGGTTTTTCCTTCATCACTTTAAGTATATCATGCCACTCCCTTCTGGATTGTAGAGTTTCTGCTGAGAAATCAGCTGTTGACCTTATGGGAGTTCCCTTGTATGTTATTTGTCATTTTTCCCTTGCTGCTTTCAATAATTTTTCTTTGTCTTTAAGTTTTGCCAGTTTGAGTACTATGTGTCTCAGTGTGTTTCTCCTTGGGTTTATCCTGCCTGGGACTCTCTGCGCTTCCTGGACTTGGGTGGCTATTTCCTTTCCCATGTAAGGGAAGTTTTCGACTATAATCTCTTCAAATATTTTCCGGGTCCTTTCTCTGTCTCTTCTCTTTCTGGGACCCCTATAATGCGAATGTTGTTGCGTTTCATGTTGTCCTGGAGGTCTCTTAGGCTGTCTTCATTTTTTTTCATTCGTTTTTCTTTATTGTGTTCCACAGCAGTGAATTCCACCATTCTGTCTTCCAGGTCACTTATCCATTCTTCTGCCTTAGTTATTCTGCTATTGGTTCTTTCTAGTGTAGTTTTCATTTCAGTTATTGTATTGTTCATCTCTGTTTGTTTAATTCTTCTAGGTCTTTGTTAAACATTTCTTGCATCTTCTCGATCTTTGCCTCCATTCTTTTTCCGAGGTCCTGGATCATCTTCACTATCATTATTCTGAATTCTTTTTCTGGAAGGTTGCCTATGTCCACTTCATTTGGTTGTTTTTCTGGGGTTTTATCTTGTTCCTTCATCTGGTACATAGCCCTCTGCCTTTTCATCTTGTCTGACTTTCTGTGAATGTGGCTTTTGTTCCACAGGTGGCAGTATTGTGGTATTTCTTGCTTCTGCTGTTTTCCCTCTGAGTGCACAAATCTTAAAAAAAAAAAAAAAAAAGAACCTAATAGTATTTGAAAATTCAACAAAAGGTCAATCAATGAATGAAATTGTGCAAGTACAGAAATACTTAGAAAAAGTTTTCCCTGTTAGGGAGAAAGGGATGCAACAGAAAGTTGCAGTCAGTCTTCTCCAAGTAATTTCTAAGATGGTTCATACTGTGAGAGGCAGTTTGGCACAACAGAATCTGATGAGAGTGAGTTAGACTTATAATTTATTTAATGTGAAGTACTTTGGTCCAGTTCATTATCTCTTGCAGCTTAAGTTTTCACATATGAAAATAGGTGGCCCATAGTAGACAATCTATACATATTATATATAAATAAGACATTAGAAAATTTTTAGCAAATGAAAACCAGTGGGATTTATTTTAGTATATGATATTTTTAAATGTAATATGAAACTTACCGTTTTCTTTTTCTAGGACATTGCTAGGGGCTGTCCATGAAAGTTGAATAAGATCTTTAAACTTAGCCTCAAGGTCTGTAATTTTAGCGGGTGGGAACATGTGAGGGTGATTACCAGGAGGAGGAGCTCCTGATACAGTAAACGACACTCTAGAGGTTAGTCTGCTAAAGTCCATTTCAGCTTTTGCCACGTCACCTTTGACTCCAGGTCTGGGCCGGTTCTGTATAATTTTACCTACCAAAAAAGCAATTTTGTAACTTTTCATATTGTGATACCTATTCTTTATTTCATAATCTCATTTGCAGCTGTAGAGGGTTAATATTGATTGATAGCAGCCATTGAAAAAGTAACAGCTTTTAGTGAAAAAAAAGCTTGTTTTATTGGTGTCATTTAAAGATTGATGAGGAGGGACTTCCCTGGTGGTCCAGTGGGTAAGAATCCGCCTCCAAAGTAGGAGACATGGGTGTGATCCCTGGTTTGGGAACTAATATTCCACATGCTGTGGGGCGACTAAGTCTACGCGCTCAAGAGCCCGTGTGCCACAACTAGAGAGCCCACTCACTGCTGCTACTGAGCCCACAGGGTCTAACTAGAGAGGAGCTTGTGCCCCAAAACGAAGAGCCTGCGCTGCAACCAAGAGCCCGCGTGCCACAACAAAAGATCCCACATGCTGCAAATGAAGATCCTGCAACTATGACCCAATGCAGCCAAATAAATATTTAAAAAATAAATAAATAAAATTGATTAGGAGACGTGCAATGTTAGTACTATCTTTTAACCTATCCATCTTTACTTCTTGACTGTAAATTCTTCAAGGACAAGGATGGCAACTTATTTATCTCTGTAGCTCCAGCATCTAGCAAAATGTTTGCCACCTAGGAGGTGCTGAGTAATTTTTTTTTCTCAATGTAAATGAACCGAAGGAGATGTAAACAAAACATATTGGAAGCATAGTCCTATGCTAGGTCTGTTAACATAAATATGGTTTTGAAACATAAAGGTGATTATATAACTAGGTTTTCCATAGTACATTATAATTTAAATGTTTGCCACATATAATTTACCTAAATAAATGACACATTTCTATTTTAATGCCACTTACCATTTTCAACATAGCCTGGTATGTACAGAGCTTTGTTCTGTTGTTGTCTTAAACTTAGCCTAGCCATGTTGTTTCTTTCCTGGGCATGTCCTTTTAAACTGTATCTACCGCTTCCATGATAATCTGTAAAATATCTTGAGTAGATGCCATCATTCTTGACGGTATCAGTACCTTGATATTGAAATGTAATATTAGACATACAACAAAGTAAAAACGACAATATCAACTTCATGAGCACTAGTGATGGAAGCTATTTTGGGCAATAGTATAGCACAATTTTTTAAGCACATGAACCCTAGAATCAAACTACTTGGGTTCAAAGCCTGGCTTGGCCACTTGCCAAACTTTGACTTTGGAAAAGTCTAATTCATGGTAACCATTCAATTAATATTAGCTATTATTATTTCATAAGAGACTCCTAACAAAATAAGGAAAATATAACTAAACCTCAGAAAGCATATGCAAAACACCGACACTAATGAAAATAGAGAAAAACTGTACTCTTGTTACATGGGAAAGGCAAAATTGTTCATAAAATTTAAAGAAGATAAATATGCTCATGTTTATGCCTAGACAAGATAACTAATTGAAAAGTTAAAAAGTTTTAAAAACATTAAAATTAAATTCACTTAATATATGTTTCATTAGCATATATAGGAAATATTGACTTCTAAGTCATGTGATTATAGTAGCATTTTAAGTTCAGTGGAAGTTGACGCAGATTCTTATTACCTGCACCATTGTCCCATAGCTCTAATGTTACTTGATGTCCATCTTCGGTTTCTATAATGGCTGTTACATTGATTCCCAGTACAGGCAAAAACCCTTGACTGACTTGTGCATAAACAATCAGTGGGTTAGGGTAATGGGCTGTAGTTTGACTTGTGACCTGTTTCAATTACTGGGAGTGTAGTAGGACTTCTTGCTTGAGTAGTCACTGTCACGGTTTGCATTTGAGGGCTGGCATGATTATTTAGAAGGCTGTAAGTCCAAGTACCTGTCTGAAAATTTTAAAAATAGCTATTTGAGAGCTTTTGTAATATCTTCCTACTCCTGTATATGATGTTATCTTCATTTTTTCCTCAAAATTGGTTGATAAAGCATGGAGAAAATTTAAAAAATATTCTTACTTCTGCAATACCTGGTATTCGAAGACAAGTAGATCGAATATTTAGCTTATCTTCTTTGAAATCTGAGGTTTTATATTTCTTTCCTTGTGGACCTTGGAGAAGAATTTCTGGCTTTTGTATTGTCCATGTGACAACAAAGAAAGTGGCATTTCCAATTGTACTGTCCATAGGCACTGTACCATTTATCCATTTCCTTCCTGTAATTGTCAAGGCTTTGCTTTCCAACTGTTACATAAATAAAAACAACAAACATGTGAAACTGATTTGTTATTACAGTTAGTAACATTTCAAAGTTTAGTCAGTTCAGAGTAATTCTAAATATACTTTTAAGATTTCAATTAAAAATAACTAAGAATTATTTTGAAGAATTTTGCAAATAAAAGCATTTATACTGATAAAAAATAGAAAAATCAAAAGAAAAAGTGACTATAAGTATTACAAAAAGCAAATTCAATAAGGATGTTACACCTGAAATGTTTTCAGGCAGAATAGTTATTTATTAGAGAAAGAAGTTACTATTTAGGATAATAAAAAGTTATTACAAGTGTAAAAAGGCAAAGAATTTTTTTAAAGATACTGACCTGAATAGCCTGCTGAGTGATGCTGCCACTTCTAGATGAAATTCTACTGAAAACATTAGTAAGGCCATTTATGTCTTTATTGGCATAAAAATGATGTCCTCCTAAAATGGAATTTTATTTACCTTTATAATACTAATTTTATTTTTTAAATTTTTATTGGAGTATAGTTGATTCACAATGTTGTGTTAGTTTCAGGTATACAGCAAAGTGAATCAGTTATACATATACATATATCCAGTCTTTTTTAGATTCTCTTCCCTGTTGAGTAGAGTCCCCTGTGCTAAACAGTAGGTCCTTATTAGTTATCTATTTTATATATAGTAGTGTGTATATGTCAGTCCCAGTCTCCCAATTTATCCCTCCCACTGCTTTTGCCCCTGGTAACCGTAAGTTTGTTTTCTACATCTGTGACTCCTTCTGTTTTGTAAATAAGTTTATTTGTACCATGTTTTTAGATTCCACTTATAAGCGATATTTTGTCTTTCTCTGTCTGACTTGCTTCACTCAGTATGACAACCTCTAGGTCCATCCTTGTTGCTGCAAATGGCATTATTTTGTTCTTTTTTATGGCTGAGTAATAATCCATATAATACTAATTTTAAATGGGAAAATCATGTTTGTTATTATACTCTTATCAATATATTATAAAATACATTAAAATTTTTCTTTTTTAAACTTACAGAAGATGAATTTCCCAGACCTTAGGAACTTTTAATATATCAGTATCCTAGATGTAATCCTACAATAACTAAACCTTGCTCAAAATATGTTAGAACAAAGAAAAAAACTAGCCAAATATTATTTTTATATCAATCATTAGATTTAAGTGCTTTCCACATTAGTAAAGCTGATCTAATCACCAAATAACATTATGAAAATTAAAGACAATTTTTAAACTAGCTGCTTATTTTCTATTTATATCTAAGATATACCAAAACAATTAGAGAGTGACAGTTTAGAATAAAGTAAAAATTGATTAAGTGCAGAAAATAAGTGATACAGGAGTTAATGAAGAGGGAGATAACTTAGGTGTCAGGAGCTGAAAGAATGGATTTCAGAGAGCAAGGCCCAGTAATCAGGTCTCTAACTCTAGCCTTGGGCAAATCATTTCTATTCTCTAGGTTTACATTTCTTCCTCAGTGAAATAGGGCTATCTGAATCTCTACTTTAAGATTGAGCAGGACAGATGCTGAGCTAGAATTTTGGAACTGCAGTTGAATGTCATTAGTAACCATGGAGAAAGAAGTTTCATTTTGGTGGTATTGGTAGAAAGTGGTGAGAAATGAATGAAGACAGAAAATGTTGACTAATATTAGAAAAAGTTAATATAGGTAGAAATGGAGAGAAGTGGGGGTGGGGAGAGGAAATATATTAATTTGAAGGACAAGGACAAGGAAAGGACAAAGATTAATTTTTTAGGATAGGAAAATTTTGAGCAGTTTGTAGTTTAAGGGGAAAGAGCCCCTGGAATGAGAGAAACTGAAAAAGTGTTTTCTATTCAAACTCTATTCCGAAGGTTTACTTGTCATATCTGACAGTGTCTCCAGTTCTTTGGCAGCAGAAGGTCCCAGAGCAATGGTGTGGATGATCGCACCACTTTGTTTTACCTCCTCAAAGCATAAGTTTATTTCATTATCTTCCCTATCAGTTAGTAATATGATTTCAGAACCAGAAGTGCTTTGGTTACTGTAGATAACTGCCTGATAGTAAAAAACCAGATTATTAATTATAGAATATAATATCTAAATAAATTAAACTAAGAATAAATCTGTTCTTTAGTCTTGGAGAAGTCTTTAGGTCTATGCATCAGAAACTTTGCAAAAGGAAACTTTGTATTGTCATTCCAGGTTTTGTTGGTTTGGAAATGAGTGTAATGTAGAATGGTCTTGTAGGTTTCCAAAGGCAGAATGTTAACAGTGCTTTCACATATACTTAAGCTACCCAAGAGAGAAAGAATAAAACACTGAGAACAATGTCTAACCCATAGTAAGTACTCAATGAATGTTAGCTATTTTTATTATCCCAGGAGATACTTGAGGTAGAGGCAAATGACCCAGGCAGTTTGGAAGTTTGCACACTAGACAACATTTGTAAAGCCGTGACTGAAGGCAGGTGTTCAAAGTTAAATGATGTGACGTGCCTTTTAACGCATTTTAATTGCTAATTGAAGAATCTCAGGATTTCCTGGAAAAAACATTGACCTGTCATGAAGAAAGAAGTTCCTGAATTTATCAAGTATTATAATTTTGGGGGTATTTTCCTGATTTTTACCAAAAGTAGTGACTAAGACAATTTACTCAAACAAATTGAGAGTAAATTCTAGCTCTGCCATTTGCTAAATAGAATAGCTAGTGTTTAGTTTCTCTATCATTCATATATATGAATATATATTTATAATAGAGTTCTATAAATAGCTCACTGTAATGATTACCTTTTTGAACTTTGGAGTAATTACTGACTCTATGATCTTGAGAAAGATATTTAATTACTCTGAACCTCAGTTTCTTTATGTGTAAAATGGGCATAAAAATAGTGCCTGACTAAAACATTAATGGTAATGATAAAGTAAGATCATGAATGTAAAGCATTTAACGTAGGCACTAATGCAGTATATGCTCAATAAATTTCAGATATTATTATGATTCTGTAAGTAAAAGCTTATATGTTGATATGGTCTCTTTACATGAGTAACAGAGGTTTTTTATACGTTTGAATGTAATTTGATATAATCTCTTCAGTAATAGACTCTGTGGTCAAAATGTCATAGATATATATCAAGACATATTAAGAAAAACATGTATGAACCAACATGCGCAAACATTATAACATATTCCCAAGATATAGTACTGTCATATTTTAGAAGTGAATAGACATATATGAGAATTATGATTTTTATAATAATAGCAATCCTTTCTTGAGCACTTGTTTATCTTTTTTATTGAATTATAGTTGATTTACAATGTTAAAAGTTTACAAAGTTTCAGGTGTACAACATAGTAATTTACTCTTTTTATGAATTATACTCTATTTAAAGTTATTACAAAATAATGGCTATATTTCCCAGTGCTATACAATATATCCTTGTTGCTTACTTATTTTATATGTAGTAGTTTTATCTCTTAATACCATACCCTAATCTTGCACCTTTCTCTTTCCTCTCCCCACTGGTAACCACTAGATTGTTCTCTATATCTGTGAGTCTGTTTCTGTTTTGTTCTATACATCCGTTTGTGTTATTTTCTAGATTCTACATATAATTGATAACAGTTTTTGTCTTTCTCTGTCTGACTTATTTTCCTAAGCATCATACCCTCTAGGTCCATCCACATTGTTGCAAATGGAAGAATTCCATTCTTTCTTATGGCTGAGTAATATTGCATTGTATATATGTATTATATATATATATACATACACCCTACATCTTCTTTATTCATTCATCTCTTGATGAACACTTGGATTGCTTCCATATCATGGCTATTGTAAATGATGCTGCTATGAACATTAGGGGAGGCTTATTTATCTGACATAGTTCCTATTAAATGAGATAGGTTCTGTTATTTTCCACATTTCATTAATTGAGGAAACTGAGACTTTCTTAGTTGAGTAACTCACCCACAGTCATTTAGCTAGGGCATAATAGAACCAGAATTCCAGGTTTGTCTGAATCTAGAACTTGTGTGTTTTCTTAAAGCAATGTGATTTACAGGAAACAGATATCATGAGGAAAGCTAAGAGACGATATTAACTAGTGGCCAAAATAAGAGTAACAGTCTCCACTTTGTAGCTGAGGCAATGAGAGGGTCAGTGAAAGGAAACGGTTTTCCTTTCACTGAAAAAGAATATAAATAGGCTTAAATAGAGGCTGTCTTAGGTCGGAAGAAATTCAGATGAGTACTGAAGGTGTTTTAATATAGTTCACAATTTTTATTTCATTAAACTTCTATGTATCTATCTTGAGTTTGGTACTATACTTGAGGAACTACCTCTATCTTTGTGATTTTTAAATGTCAATTTAACTTGATGAACTGGGGTTTTCTTTATCCGTAATATAAAAATATTTGTAATCTCCCTCTTCCACAGTCCCCTTAACAGCATTATTTTCTCCTCATAGAAATTCAGACTATGGGAGTGATAAAGAAATGAGGAGCTCCTAACTAAGTAATGATGATTATGTGCACACGGGATTTTTCTTCCCTTTAACCACTCCTCAGCGCAACTCAGTTCCTCAGGAGCATGTGGGTGAAATAACCACACTCAGAGAGGATCTAGCTATGAACAATAGACAGCAGAAGGTCTTTAAAAATTATTTAAGTGAGGGACCTCTAAGCTCATGACCCTTGTTCCAAGAGAGCTGGACAAAATTAAAAGCAATGATAAATGGCAAGTGATATTTAGAAAAGCATTCTTATCTTACCTGGAATTCTGCTTTGAGTCCCCTGCAAACTGAAGTTCCACCATCAGCTTGAGGCAGATTTCGGTAAACATTATCATCAGTTTTTTTGTTTTTTTTGTTTTTGTTTTTTTTTGGTATGCGGGCCTCTCACTGTTGTGGCCTCTCCCGTTGCGGAGCACAGGCTCCGGACGCACAGGCTCAGCGGCCATGGCTAATGGGCCCAGCCGCTCCGCGGCATGTGGGATCTTCCCACACCGGGACACGAACCCGTGTCGCCTGCATCGGCAGGCGGACTCTCAACCACTGCGCCACCAGGGAAGCCCATCATCAGTTATTTTTGTTAGATGATTTTGGATTTCAGCAACACTGTCAAATGTAACCATCCCAACCAAGGATCCCTTTTTGATAACTTGAATCAAGTGTAGTTCTGCTGCTTGATTCATTCGAAAGAGACAGTCTTCCTGTAAGAAAAAGATGTCTGAACAATTCCTGAGATTCCTCCAATCTTGACAGATTGGTGAAACACAAAGTTCATGGGCCAGAGATCATAATAATAATTGATTACTGTATTTTAGAGTTTAACTTCTTCATTATATTAAAAAGAAATAATATTAAAGAAAAACTTTAAAAATCAGTCATATTATACTTGGAAAAGCCTTAAAATTTTATACCTTCTTCTTTAACAGTAAGGAAATAATTTAAAAATGCACACAAAAATGTTTGTTGCAACATAATTTTTGATAACAAGTTGAAAGTCACCAAAATGTCCAGTAATGGGGGTTTTTTGACTAAATTATAATATGTGCATACCATATGACCAATAAAACTTGTGTCATGGAATCGTTTTTTTTCCTTGGGGAGTGTTTAAGGTATAGTAAGTTAAAAAAAATCATATTATAAAACATTATATAAGATATAATCACATTTCTGAGGAGGAAAAACAAAATACATGAAGAGAAAAAAGGAATGACATATGCTCCATAGAATTATGGATGATTTTCGTCTTTTCTTTTTGTTCAGTTATGTTATTTCTAGTTTGTTAGAACTAAAAGTTAAAGAATAAACATCATCTGTAATCCAATAACCTTAATATAACAATTATTTTTATTTTAGTATATTATCTTCTAGTGCTTGTCCATGTAAAATCACTGTACTAAAATTTATTAGAATAATAAAAATATTTTTTAGTTAGCTTAGTAGAACTAAACCTAAGATTAAATTATATTTCTATTAGCTTAAATACCTAATTTAGGAGAGCTAACAAATAAACGTCTTACTGAATTCATGCTTCCAGATTTATCAAGTAACGAACAGACTACCCGCTGTTTGGACTTGAGTAATGAAAATGTAGGAGGAGTCGGTAGATTCATTTCTCTCGTGGGAGATATATTCTGAAAGTCATCAGAGTCCATGATTACATCCCACGTGGTTCTGCCATTGCACATTTTGTTTTGTAGGTTTGGAGCTTCTGTATCGTGTGCTTTTTCTGTACAAAATTCAGTCACCTGGGAAAAATCAGTTGAAAGACAGTAGTACGGTAACTGATGAGGCATTACCTTCCTTTCCAAATATACAGTTGGCTGCCTTGTACATCCTCCACAGATTTTATCTCCTGACAATTAAAAATTATTTCATAATCTAACATTCTCACATCCATTTTGCATACTTGAATGGAGAAAAAGCAAATTAAAACCATCAATATGCACTGGAAATTTATTTGGTAATTCTTTTAGGTATAGGTAGATCATAGCACTGGGGGATGATGGCGGCTGACGCAACTGCTTAAGCTAACTTCTTACTTTCCCTTCTAGACTCTTGGGGGACTCAAGCCTTGAAATAAGTTTAATGGAAAAAGGGACAGGATTTGCAGTAATTTCTAGCTTCCCCCTAAAAGTGGAGTAAAGAAAATGGCCTTCTTTAATTGCCTAAGTATTTTCTATCTCTTTATAGTTTATTGAAAAACTTGAGAACAGATATTCTAACAATCTCAAATATAATTGGCTCTGGTGAACTTAGACATAAATAAAATAATACTCCCGAAAAAGTAATGAAAATGTGGGAAGAAAATGAGGAAATGTGATTGCTTCTCTTTGAGTTGCAAATGGTGAGTTGTATCCAGTAATTCTGCCAAATGATATTTCATTACTAGAGAATCTATGAAAATCCTCCAAGTTTTGAAACCTAGTAACTTGGAAAAACACTAGCATAAACTAGTAGCATTCAGGAAAGAATTCATCTTGCAGTAAAGCCTCAGCTTTATAAATATCATTTTGTTTTTTTAAATGACCTCCTCATATAAATCTCCTGCTGTAAGCTCAGATTTAGAACTAAATTATTAAACCTGAATACCTTTTATTCAAATTTTAAGAGTTTGTTTTCCTTCTGTTAAGTTTCTGATCTACATTTTTCAGAAGGGGTTATATTGGATGGGAGAAAAATATAGTTTTCAGTCAAAGCAGTGATTTATAATCAACTTGATGGTATGAAATGCCTACCAAATGTGGCTCCTCTTGCTACTGTCACTGCCTTTATTCAGGGCCTTCAGGTCTCTTATCTGCCTATTGCCATGGCCCTCCAACTGGTCTCCCTGCCTCCACTATCTCACTTCCTTTTGTTTTTCACAGTCAGTAGAATTATCATCCTGAAAGGATAAGCTGGTTACATCACTAGACTGAAGTTGATAAAATAAAATCCAAACACCTTAGTTTTGTAGGTTCCAATTTTGTGTTTCAATTTCATTTCTTGCTTCTTCCTCACCATGTATGCTTTGCTTATAGAACATTGAACTTTTTCCTGTCCTTAGAGTATGCCAGAAACTTTCACAAGGCTCTCTCTAATACAAATGGAAAAGGAAATTTGTGCAAATTAGAAAAAGGTGCCCTTTTCTCAAGTTCTTTTAATGCTGTCTACCTGAAAAGTGTTCTAATAAATATGAAAATCTTTAGTGACCATGATGCAAGTAATTTGGGCAGTGCTCAACTTGTACAGTCATGTGTGGCATCCTGTATTTTTCTTATTTTTTAAAATCTTTTTTCTTTCTTTCTTTCTTTTTACCTCTTTAGTGGAGTATAATTACTTTACAATGTTGTGTTAGTTTCTGCTGTATAACAAAGTGAATCAGCTATATGTATACATATTATCCCATTATCCCTTCCCTCTCATCCCTGTATTTTTCCATCTTTGTTTCTGTAAACCTGTTTCTTTGCCTAGAATACCCTTCCCCTTCCTGCTTTAGCAAGTTCATACTAATTTTATTTCCAAATCCCAGCTCAAAACTCATCTCATTAGACACAATTTTCTGACTTTCAATTGGAGACATTTGCTGTACTCTCATGGCACTTAGTTTCTACTTCTTCCTACTTTGTATTCATATTTATTTTTCTTTTATCTCTACTTCTCTCACTAAATTGAGTTCTTCAAGAACAGTTATTTTTAATTATTTCTATATTTTTTCAGTTCCTAACATGGACATGAAGTGGGAATAATGAATTTTAAAGAAAGAAAATTATGGACTTGAATATTCATTATTTCAGATATTTCTCTTGAGTCTGAGCTTATGCCCTGGGTACAGATGCTATGCAATATATTTAGTCTATGTTACGATAATTAGAAGGTTGTGTTATTATGGACAAGATATATGGTTAAAGTACAGTATTTATCTCTGAGCCATATCTTATATAATTAGTTGCCCTCCATATTTCAGTTACATGATTTTCTTTCATTTTTATTTATTTTTCAGGTAGGCAGCATGAGTTATCTCCTCATAGTCAAATGCTTTTGGAATTTATAGTTTGGTACAGACAGTATATATTCCAATTATCCTCTTGCATCACATGATCTGATATCTATTTGGATGCTGAACTTTGGCTGCCTTTGTGGATCCAGATTCAGCAGGTTAAAGTGAAACTTCTAGATTCATGTTTCAGATATTCCCAGGAGGGAGTTTTATTAGGCTGGAAAACAATTTCTACTTAAATATCTCACTGGATTCATTTAGGAGTTTTAGAAAAAAATATCGAGTCTATATTTTTACTCAGGTCCTTCATCATTAATGCCCTAGACTCCAAAACAATTTTAAATCTTATTGGAAATAATAGGCCTTTCCAAACCTCTACCCATAGAAGTCTATGTTGCTAGTAATTTGGTATACGAAAATTTGCTTCTTTCAAATGTTAGTTTACTATCTAGAGATAGTATACTTTATTTTGATTTGTTGTTTTTGATAACTTTCATATGTTTCATATTTTAAAGTCTTTTTTACATGTTTCGAAACTTTCATTAGGTAGCTATAATATGTTTGCATTAATTAAGGCTGGATTTATCCAGGGAAAGAGACAATTCCCTATTATCCAAATATTTTATAAATTAAAAAAATTAAAAATTTTAAGTTTATGTTATACTTACCTTGTGCTAAGCACTGTGATCGTACTTTATTTATATTAGCTCTTATAAAACTAACAGCAATAACGCTGTAAAGTGAGTTTTATAATTCCTGTTTAAAAGACCAGAGAATTAAATCTCAGATTTAGCAGTTTGCTCAGAGTGACACAGCTCGAAAATTACAGACTGGGTTTTGACATCAGATCTGTCTGACTCCAAGTCACCTGTTCTTATCTACTGAGGTTTATACATTCAACCAAATATTTCAGGTCAAACATTAGCTTTGGAACTTGAATTATTGTGTTGTTATTTTTTAATTGGTCAGATTGGTGATTGTGAACCTCTCCTCTTTTGTTGTTCTGTAGAGACAGAGCCGTTTATGTTTTCACAATATCACTCTGCAAAACTTAGTGTGCTTTAGTGTGAAGATAATGGAAAGTAGAGACTGTCAGTACTTTCCGAAGCTGAATTTCCCAAATTCATTTTCCCAGAATGAATTACTTTGGAATAGTAATATGAATAACACTTAGAAGAAAGAATTAAAAGTAAGGTTGTAGTTCTAGACACAAGTCTACAGAAGTCAAATGAGGGAAGGGATGTAATAAGAAATTCTGTGATGCCAATGAGAAGGGTACAGTTCTACCTCTGAAGAAAAAAGAAAGCAGGCTAGTAAGAAAGGGTAGAATAATTTCCAGATACACCCTGACAAGACTGGACACACAGGACTGGATAAAATGGCTATTAATTAACTGTCTCAGTAATTTCCCTTATTTCTATTGGTATATATAATTTCATAGTAGAAAATCCAGCTTCCCTAATTAATTTTTCCTAAAGGGTTCCTTTGTGAGACTAGGAAAAGAAGGTACTTACAGAATGGAGACTTTGCATAAACATAATGGACTCCCTTGCAGTCTGGGATTTTTCTGGGATGAATATACATTTTGCTTCATACAGCCTTGTCTATGAGTCACGTCTGCATGGCCTTGTTATGCAGCTGCCTCCCTGGCATTTCTTGAAAACCACGTTTATACCAGTAATATGAATTGAACATCTGTGATGAAAGAATTAGATTATATTTGTACATGAAGGCCAGAGAAATTATGAATAAAGATTAACATCCTAAAATCATTCCCTCAGTGATAATTGCTCTAGACCATGTACCAACATTCCATTTTGACAAAAGTAGGCAGTGTCTTCCCCCTATTTACCATGATTTCAACAAGAACAATGATGTTAATTCATATTTCTTAATGTTTACTGCTCATTAATATGACTAATATATCTATTATCCTTGTGACCTTGAGTTTAAGATGATAATTCCTAATTCACAAGGATGTTGTGAAAATTGAGTTAAGAGATACAGAGGAGTTGCTTCCCAGCAGAGAGAGGAGAGTCAACATTATGCCTAAAACCCTCTTAAATTTCTTATGTATGGTACACATATACATATATATATATACACGTATACATATTGCTATATAGATGTATACATATATACATGTATACCATACATACAAAACCATGTGTGGTTTTTGTGTTTACAGCATTTTACAATTTACATTTGAAAATCACTGAGCCAGATTGAAAGAAGAAATGAAAATAAACCCTGCATGGAAATGCTTGTGCATTCAAACCTTTTGGTCTTTATAATTGTCAAGGCCCTGGCAGAGAATGAGGTGGGGTGGGGTATGGGTAAAAGATAAAAAGAGTTCTTGTTTATCTGCAGGATTTACTCGCATTCTGTGTTAATATTAAACTTCAAAACATTAATCTATTTAAATAAATTTATTTGTATTGCAAGGATTAAAGGAGATGGTTAGTCATGTTTTCCAAGAGGGTTAGCTCTAGAGTAAAAGCCTGAAAACTAAACTTACACTGCCTCCAACAAAGTGCCTGGCACACAGTAGGAGCTCAATAAATGTTATTTTAGATACTTGTTTTTACTAATATATCTCTTTTTATGACTGATAAGGAAACTTATTTATTTTCATTAATTTATTAAAAATTGGTTGTTTGATACATTCTTTGTTTAGCTTTTACTTTGTACCATGTCCAAGGCTAAGGGATTAAAAAAAAAAATCAGCCCTCAAGGATCTTAAAATACAGACAATTACTGCCCAGTGTGAGAGAAGCCCACGCACATTGCTTTGGGAACAGTGTCAAGGGTGTCTAACCCCAAATGGAGGGAGAGGAAAGACACTTAGGGAGGAAGCATTTAAACTGAGTCTGAAGGATGAACAAGCATTGTTTGAATAAGGGAGTCGGTGCTGGGAGGAGTTGCGTGGGAGGAGGTGACAGTAATGAGTGTCCTGGGTTGAAAGCCTCCTCTGTGGGAAAGATTCTAGGCAGCTTAAGAGAGATAAAGCAAACAACACAAAGGCATTTTTCTACCACACCTCTTTTCTCTAATATGTTTTTTATCCTAAAGACTTATTTTCTATTACACTGATTTCTGTTGTTCTTTAATGCTCATTAACTACTCCATGTGCTTGACATTTTTAGTTTAAATATCTCGTCTATTCATAAATAGGACCTGTCTAAATCTACCCAGAATTATACTTCTTAAAAAATCAATTTTCTCACTTATCCTTATGAAAAGTACTTCTTAAGCTCAAGATTAAATGAAAAATAAATATATTTAATATGAGGCTCTAACAGTTTAATTGATTTCAATGAAACAGATTCACCTTAAAAAGTTATGAATCAAATGGAATAAAAGATTGGGTAGGAACTTGAACTCTAACTCTCAGATATC
This sequence comes from Phocoena phocoena, assembly GCF_963924675.1. Classification (NCBI taxonomy): domain Eukaryota; kingdom Metazoa; phylum Chordata; class Mammalia; order Artiodactyla; family Phocoenidae; genus Phocoena; species Phocoena phocoena. Next base: position 76,523,331 of record NC_089219.1, on the reverse strand, counting down.
TTAAGTTTTAGGGTACAACGTTTCTCTTTCTCTTTCCTCTGACAATAACATATTTTTAGTACAACTCCCATGAATACTGAAAATTTTCCCAAATTTTGATTCATCTTGATTCCAAGGTGTAATACCAGAAATTGTTGGACAGATATATAGTGGGGCAGGTTGGATATTGCAGTTAACTCTGAGCATTCAACCACTGAGGTAGCCTTTGTTTGCCTAGTACAGAAAATTAAAAAGTCATAAGTGAAAGGTTTTGAAAACAGATTTGTTCAATAGAATGATACCTTGTTGCTTCAATAGTGTTTCTTCTGGAAATATAGAATGGCTGGTCCACATTATACTCATCAAATATTCCCCATCGGAGATGGGCCCACTCATGGACAAATACTCTGCATATGAGAGAATATTGCCACTTATAAATTTATGTTTACAATACATGTATCCCGGCTTTTTGAAAGTTCACGTTACACCACTTCACTTTTACGAAAGACCTTAGTACCTGTTTTTGCTAACAGAAAGAAGTTCGAAGAGGACTTTTGCTTTTATGAAAAAAAGCGAAAAGTAAAAATAGCAATCAGCATTTGTTTCGCAGCCAGCTGTTTTACAAACAGCACACACCCAGAGCAGGAAGAATGGCACCACCAAGCTCCTTCCCTGGGAATCGCTCTCAGCATCTCACCCTCAAACCCCATAGATTTGAACTGTGTTTGTGAGCATCTGTGCTTTATCTCGACATATTTTGTTCATCTGTTAACAAGATGTGTCCTAAGCTAATTGCTTCTTTGCTGTATACATTCTTATGAAAGCTTTCATAGAAATGCTTCTTTTGGATAGTGGGGGAAACCTGTATTTGACTATTTTCCGTATATTTTAAGTCTCCCTTCCTCAACCTAACTGGGTCAAGGAAATCTAGAAATTGACAACTTTCATAAGGCCAAAGAAGTTAAAATGAGTTAGTATCAATAAATGGTTAATTTTATTATTAAACACACACAAAAAGAAATATAATTAGGTTGAACATAACTAGTAAATTTCCAAAGGTATTAACAACTATTTTTTCCTTTAAAAATTTTTTAAAAATACCATTAATCACAATGTTATATTTGTTTCCAGTGGAAATAAAAATAGTATAAAATAGATATCCCTATCTCAGGACCCATAGATAGGCAAATTATTAGTCAACAAGAAGTTTGGAGTAAAATGTATATATTGTCCTTTTTCTCCACATTTTCCATGTTGAAGTGTATGGGGATCATCTCCATATTTTAGGTAAGAATTAGCAACTATGACATCTGCCTAAAAAGCAGAACAAACAAGCCAAAACAGATCCCAAGAGCAATAGAAACAAGGAATTTTTCATCTAAATTAAGACCCATAATATTACTAATTTAAATACTAAAGTAGTCATCAGTAATTACTAAAAAAATTTGAGTATTAATTTTTTTAAATCACAGGGAGAAAGAAACAGTTTAGGAGCTAGATAAAATACTCTACCTGGTCATGTGCTTCTTGTTTTGGCATTAAGTACTCAGATTTTGACTTCCAGGTCATTGGAATTAAAATGCTTACATTCCTGAAATAAACTCTTCATTTGGTGGCATGAAACAGGTAAGTAGAAGCTTCAGTTACCATTTCCTGAAAAAATTAAAAATACCTTGTAGTAACAATTTCACAATGAAATGAAAATGTACAAACAAGAAGAAGCTAGGGGCTTCCCTGGTGGTACAGTGGTTGAGAATCTGCCTGCTAATGCAGGGGCCACGGGTTCGAGCCCTGGTCTGGGAGGATCCCACATGCCGTGGAGCGTCTAGGCCCGTGAGCCACAACTACTGAGCCTGTGCGTCTGGAGCCTGTGCTCCGCAACAAGAGAGGCTGTGACAGTGAGAGGCCCGTGCCCCACGATGAAGAGTGGCCCCTGCTTGCCACAACTAGAGAAAGCCCTCACACAGAAATGAAGATGCAACATAGCAAAAATAAATAAATAAATAAACTCCTACCCCCAACATCATCTTTAAAAAAAAAAAAAAAGTTAATTTAAGCCCCTCTCCCCAAATATTTTGGCAAAGACTAACTGAAAAATAGGTTACATTTTACTATATTTCTCTAGTCTGGTAAATAAAATTTACCACTGAGCTTTTCATTCAAGGCAAGAGATGCCTGTAAACTCTCATTTTTATATACTTAGAAATCAATTCTTTATTTTTCACTTATCCAGACCTGCATTCAGCATTATGGGTTGGAGCAGGGAGTGAGGGTGCTAGGTGAGATATAAAGGTGATTAAGACTGGCAGTCTGTTGGCAAGTTGCTTATTGAATTGAACAGAGGTGCTTAAAATGGGATTGGGAGTTTAAAGTTTGGTAGATTTTATACTGTTGTTAATTGAAAAAGAACATTTTGCTAGATTTATTTTGAGTTATCTTCTCATAAAGAATGTGTTCATAAAAGGCAAAGTTTTAACAAGCAGTGATTTTCTAAAAATATGTAGGTCATTGGCTTCAAATTCCAGTTTTGCTACTTATCGTATGACTGTACAAATTACTTCTCTCAATTTATACAACAAGGGTAATTAATAATCTCTATTCTTGACCACCTCATAGGGATATTGAGAGGATCAAAGAAAACAGTATATATTAGAGTGCTATATATAGAATATTTTATTATAATGACTAACCCAGATAAAATTAGGAAGTAAGTCAACTTCAAAAATAAGTAATATTTTCTTTAAGATCAGATACCTAAGAATTTCAAAATTGAACAATATGAACAACTGAAAAAAAATGTATGATAATGAACCTCTAGGACTTAAATGGAGGTTAGTTATTGAAACATTATAAAAGTAACTTCATAAAGATAAAATTTGAAAATAATTCTCCAGTAGCTCAAAGGTCTTTCTTTTAGCTTAATGAGTTGGACAAATATTAGTAGTTTGGCCTTTTAATAATTCATTTGGAGAATGACTAATGCTATTAATATATACTACATAATATTTAAACTAAGCAGATATTAATCTTGACAGTTTAGATACATGTTATGTAAATGACGAATACTGTCTAAGCAATTTTGGAAAGTTATAACTGTGTGAATGTGTGTATGTGCCTAGGTAACATGAGTTGAAAATACTCAATGAAATAAATATAAATGGATAATCAATTTTTCACTTACCTTTATGTTTTGAATGAGTTTTTCATCTTCTGGCACACTGGGGTTAATTGCAATGACAGTGCCATCATATCCATTGTTAATCAAATTTACCATTGAGCTTTTCATTCCAGGCAAGAGATGCAAAGTTAGGAACAGAATAACATTCAGAGTGAGCACCATTTTTTCGCATGTTACAATAAACCTATTGGAAATGTAAGGAGAGTATTTATTTATCTGCTTAACTCAGAAATTTGACTCTAGACCCAAATATTTGCAAAAATATATTACTAAAATATATATATATATAATTACTAAAATATTTTGATGAACTTCTTTATCTTATTCTAAAGAGTTCTTTAATTGTTAAGTAGCAATGGGGATTATGCTGAACATTTATCATACTTTCTAAGACAGCTAAGGTGTTAAATACTCATTGAATTGAGCAATTCTTTTAGATTGTTTGTGTAGTAATCATCCTCATCATGGTGATCATTCTTTGTCTTCATTGTCATCATCATCAAATAGTATTAGATATTTTCCAGTTCTGGGATCTATTTACAGAAAAGCGCTCTGTGGAAGGATGAGGAACTGAAATGAAAAGCACCAGGAAATAACAGATGAAAAAGGCTTGTTTAAAAAACAAAACAAACCAAAAATGAATAAAGAAACTAGAGTGGGAGTGGCAGTGAATTAGGATTTCTATTCTTTAGATGAGAGTCATATTATAAGCACAATGGTTGGGAACAGCTATGGGTCAAGGGGAAATGTTTTTTTTTTTGTTACTTTCTCTGATGACTTCTTGGGTATTTCAGTTTTCAAATAGCACTGAATGGTTTAAGTCCTTGTATAACTTGAAAACTTATGATGCTTCAATTAGATTTCTTTTTTGGATTGAACACAAATCTGCCAATATTCCTTAGCTTGAAATAGTTGTACACATAGCATTGTAAGCTGGCTTTAGAGTCAGATGAATCTAAACCTGACCCTTGCCTTTGTCATTTAACAGTCATGTGATTCTTTTTAAAAATTGAGGTATAGTTGTACAATATTATGTTTCAGGTGTACAACATAGTGATTCACAATTTTTAAAGATTATATTACATTTACATTTATAAAATATTGGCTGTATTCCCTGTGTTGTACAGTATATCCTTGTAGCTTATTTTATGCATAGTAGTGTGTAACTCTTAGTCCCCTACCCCTATCTTGCCCGACCCTTCTTCCCTCTTCCCACTGGTAATCACTAGTTCTCTATATCTGTGAGTCTGTTTCCTTTTTGTTATGTTCACTGGTTTGTTGTATTCTTTATATTTCACATATAAATGAAATCATACAGTATTTGTCTTTCTCTGTCTGACTTATTTCACCTAGCATAATACCCTCTACATCCAACCATGTTGTCACAAATGGCAAGATTTCAATATTTTTTAAGGGTAATAATTCATTACATATATATACTACATCTTCTTTGTCCATTCATCTATTGATGGGCACTTGGGTTACTTTCATTTCTTGGCGTTTGTAAATAATGCTACAATGAACATAAAGATGCATATATCTTTTCTATTTCATGTTTTTCTTTTGTTTGGTTAAATATCGAGGAGTGTAATTTCTGGATCATATGGTAGTTCTGTTTTTCTTATTTTTTGAGAAATCTCCATACTGCTCAGTGTTCTGCTCTTTAGAGTACAGAAATAGTAAAACATAGGCACTGCCTATGAATCCAGTTCCAGAATCCATGTTTTTAAAGTATATGCAACATACACTACTTTTCAAAAGGGTGAATCAGTGAGTATCAGCCTAGAAAATTATTTTGAAAGCAGTTTCTTTTTGTTTCTATTACAGACTAGTACTTAACAGTACAAGATCCAAGAGAATGTGGATTGCTATAATTAATTGCTATAAATCAATAGAATTTTTATTTTGTTTCAATTTTAGGTTGAATAATGGAATTTTCAAATGACTATTTTGCCATGGAAACTTAAGTACAGGTCTTTCAGAATTTAATTATTCATTTTTTGATAATTTTGGTGACAGAAAACCTTTCAATAAACAATTCTTAAGTTGTATCTGAAACTGAAATGGTCAACAGAGGTATAAAATCATATTGTCATAAAATTCCAAAAACTTAATCTCTAACCAAGTTTCTTTTCATGATCTTTATTAAAACTTATTTCTTTATTCTTTTCCTGTTGCCTCTTCCTCCTGAAAGATATTTTTCTGGATGCCTCACAGAAGTGTTGAGGTAATAGCAAATTATTTTTTATATATACTACCTTTCAAAGTGTTACATAAAATGAATGAAAAGCAAATGCCATTCTTTGTAACGTGAGATATAAAGAAGGAAATGTTGAGATTTCACCTATGGGTATGGTGTACTGATTCAGAGATTTATGAAACATCACAACGTCACACACCCACTCATGCTACAGTCCAGCCATTCTTAGATGTCATAGTTAATTCCTGTAGAGATTATGCTGGATTTAACCAACTGTTACACAAACTTTAAATTGAAGAATACAGTGAATTGGTAGCTTAATCTCCTTGTAGATACTCCCTTAGAATTTTATTAACCGTTCTTTTTTCTTCGCTTCTTTTTTTTTTTTTACATCTTTATTGGAGTATATTTGCTTTACAATGGTGTGTTAGTTTCTGCTTTATAACAAAGTGAATCAGTTATACATATACATATGTTCCCATATCTCTTCCCTCTTGCGTCTCCCTCCCTCCCACCCTCCCTATCCCACCCCTCCAGGCGGTCACAAAGCACTGAGCTGATCTCCCTGTGCTATGCAGCTGCTTCCCACTAGCTATCTACCTTACGTTTGGTAGTGTATATATGTCCATGCCTCTCTCGTGCCTTGTCACAGCTTACCCTTCCCACTCCCCATATCCTCAAATCCATTCTCTAGTAGGTCTGTGTCTTTATTCCTGTCTTACCCCTAGGTTCTTCAAGACATTTTTTTTTCTTAAAATCCATATATATGTGGTAGCATACGGTATTTGTCTTTCTCTTTCTGACTTACTTCACTCTGTATGACAAACTCTAGGTCTATCCACCTCATTACAAATAGCTCAATTTCCTTTCTTTTTATGGCTGAGTAATATTCCATTGTACATATGTGCCACATCTTCTTTGTCCATTCATCCGATGATGGACATGTAGGTTGTTTCCATCTCCAGGCTATTGTAAATAAAGCTGCAATGAACATTTTGGTACATGACTCTTTTTGAATTATGGTTTTCTCAGGGTATATGCCCAATAGTGGGATTGCTGGGTCATATGGTATCTCTATTTGTAGATTTCTAAGGAACCTCCATACTGTTCTCCATAGTGGCTGTACCAATTCACATTCCCACCAGCAGTGCAAGAGTGTTCCCTTTTCTCCACACCCTCTCCAGCATTTATTGTTTCTAGAGTTTTTGATGATGGCCATTCTGACTGGTGTGAGATGATATCTCATTGTAGTTTGTGTTTGTTTGTTTGCGGTATGCGGGCCTCTCACTGTTGCGGCCTCTCCCATTGTGGAGCACAGGATCTGGACGCGCAGGCTCAGCGGCTATGGCTCACGGGCCCAGCCGCTCCACGGCATGTGGGATCTTCCCGGACCGGGGCATTAACCTGTGTCCACTGCATCGGCAGGCAGACTCTCAACCACTGCGCCACCAGGGAAGCCCTCATTGTAGTTTTGATTTGCATTTCTCTAATGATTAATGATGTTGAGCATTCTTTCATGTGTTTGTTGGCAGCCTGTATATTTTCTTCGGAGAAATGTCTATTTAGGTCTTCTGCCCATTTTTGAATTGGGTTGTTTGTTTTTTTGTTATTGAGCTGCATGAGCTACTTATAAATTTTTGAGATTAATCCTTTGTCAGTTGCTTCATTTGCAAATATTTTCTCCCATTCTGAGGGTTGTCTTTTGGTCTTGTTTATGGTTTCCTTTGCTATGCAAAAGCCTTGAAGTTTCATTAGGTCCCATTTGTTTATTTTTCTTTTTATTTCCATTTCTTTAGGAAGTGGATCTAGGAAAGGATCTTGCTGTGATTTATGTCATAGAGTGTCCTGCCTATGTTTTCCTCTAAGAGTTTGATAGTTTTTTGCTTTACATTTAGGTCTTTAATCCATTTTGAGGTTATTTTTGTGTATGGTGATAGGGAGTGATCTAATCTCATACTTTAACATGTACCTGTACAGTTTTCACAGCACCACTTACTGAAGAGGCTTTCCTTTCTCCACTGTACATTCCTGCCTCCTTTATCAAAGATAAGGTGACCATATGTGCATGGGTTTATCTCTGGGCTTTCTATCCTGTTCCATTGATCTATCTTTCTGTTTTTGTGCCAGTACCATACTGTCTTGATTACTGTAGCTTTGTAGTATAGTCTGAAGTCAGGGAGCCTGATCCCTCCAGTTCCATTTTTCATTCTCAAGATTGCTTTGGCTATTCGGGGTCTTTTGTGTTTCCATACAAATTGCGAAATTTTTTGTTCTAGTTCTGTGAAAAATGCCAGTGGTAGTTTGATAGGGATTGCTTTGAATCTGTAGATTGCTTTGGATAGTTTAGTCATTTTCACAATGTTGATTCTTCCAATCCAAGAACATGGTATATCTCTCCATCTATTTGTATCATCTTTAATTTTTTCCATCAGTGTCTTATAATTTTCTGCATACAGGTCTTTTGTCTCCTTAGGTAGGTTTATTCCTAGATATTTTATTCTTTTTGTTGTAATGGTAAATGGGAGTGTTTTCTTGATTTCACTTTCAGATTTTTCATCATTAGTGTATAGGAATGCCAGAGATTTCTGTGCATTAATTTTGTATCCTGCTACTTTACCAAATTCATTGATTAGCTCTAGTAGTTTTCTGGTAGCATCTTTAGGATTCTCTATGTATAGTATCATGTCATCTGCAAACAGTGACAGCTTTACTTCTTCTTTTCTGATTTGGATTCCTTTTATTTCCTTTTCTTCTCTGATTGCTGTGGCTAAAACTTCCAAAACGATGTTGAATAAGAGTGGGCAACCTTGTCTTGTTCCTGATCTTAGTGAAAATGCTTTCAGTTTTTCACCATTGAGGACGATGTTGGCTGTGGGTTTGTCATATGTGGCCTTTAATATGTTGAGGAAAGTTCCCTCTATGCCTACTTTCTGCAGGGTTTTTATCATAAATGGGTGTTGAATTTTGTCAAAAGCTTTCTCTGCATCTATTGAGATGATCATATGGTTTTTCTCCTTCAATTTGTTAATATGGTGTATCACGTTGATTGATTTGCTTATATTGAAGAATCATTGCATTCCTGGAATAAACCCCACTTGATCATGGTGTATGATCCTTTTAATGTGCTGTTGGATTACGTTTGCTAGTATTTTGTTGAGGAGTTTTGCATCTATGTTCATCAGTGATATTGGCCTGTAGTTTTCTTTCTTTGTGACATCCTTGTCTGGTTTTGGTATCAAGGTGATGGTGGCCTCGTAGAAGGAATTTGGGAGTGTTCCTCCCTCTGCTATATTTTGGAAGAGTTCGAGAAGGATAGGTGTTAGCTCTTCTCTAAACGTTTGATAGAATTCACCTGTGAAGCCATCTGGTCCTGGGCTTTTGTTTGTTGGAAGATTTTTAATCACAGTTTCAATTTCAGTGCCTGTGATTGGTCTGTTCATATATTCTATTTCCTGCTGATTCCGTCTTGGCATGTTGTGCCTTTCTAAGAATTTGTCCATTTCTTCCAGGTTGTCCATTTTATTGGCATAGAATTGCTTGTAGTAATCTCTCATGATCTTTTGTATTTCTGCAGTGTCAGTTGTTACTTCTCCTTTTTCATTTCTAATTCTATTGGTTTGAGTCTTCTCCCTTTTTTTCTTGATGAGTCTGGCTAATGGTTTGTCAATTTTGTTTACCTTCTCAAAGAAGCAGCTTTTAGTTTTATTGATCTTTACTATCATTTACTGCATTTCTTTTTCATTTATTTCTGATCTGATCTTTATGATTTCTTTCCTTCTGCTAACTTTGGGGTTTTTTTGTTCTTCTTTCTCTGATTACGTTATGTGCAAGGTTAGGTTGTTTATTCGAGATGTTTCCTGTTTTTTAAGGTAGGATTGTGTTGCTATAAACTTCCCTCTTAGAACTGCATTTGCTGCATCCGAGAGGTTTTGGGTTGCTGTGTCTCCATTGTCATTTGTTTCTAGGTTTTTTTGATTTAATATCTAGTCTCATAGCATTGTGTTCGGAAAACATAATTGATACCATTTCAATTTTCTTAAATTTACCAAGGCTTGATTTGTGACCCAAGATATGATTTATCCTGGAGAATGTTCCATGAGCACTTGAGAAAAATGTGTATTCTGTTGTTTTTGGATGGAATGTCCTATAAATATCAATTAAATCTGTCTTGTTTAATGTATCATTTAAAGCTTGTGTTTCCTTATTTATTTTCATTTTGGATCATCTGTCCATTGGTGAAAGTGGGGTGTTAAAGTCCCCTACTATGAATGTGTTACTGTTGATTTCCCCTTTTATGGCTGTTAGTATTTGCCTTATGTATTGAGGTGCTCCTATGTTGGGTGCATAAATATTTACAATTGTTATATCTTCTTCTTGGATTGATCCCTTGATCATTATGTAGTGTCCTTCATTGTCTCTTCTAATAGTCTTTATTTTAAAGTCTACTTTGTCTGATATCAGAATTGTTACTCCAGCTCTCTTTTGGTTTCCATTTGCATGGAATATCTTTTTCCATCCCCTTACTTTCAGTCTGTATGTTTCTCTAGGTCTGAAATGGGTCTCTTGTAGACAGCATATGTATGGGTCTTGTTTTTGTATCCATTCAGCCAGTCTGTGTCTTTTGGTGGGAGCATTTAATCCATTTACATTTAAGGTAATTATCGATATGTATGTTCCTATTCCCATTTTCTTAATTGTTTTGGGTTTGTTATTGTAGGTCTTTTCCTTCTCTTGTGTTTCTTGCCTAGAGAAGTTCCTTTAGCATTTGTTGTAAAGCTGGTTTCATGGTGCTGAACTCTCTCAGCTTTTGCTTGTCTGTAAAGGTTTTAATTTCTCCATCAAATCTGAATGATATCCCTGCTGGGTAAAGTAATCTTGGTTGTAGGCTTCTCTCCATCATCACTTTAAATATGTCCTGCCAGTCCCTTCTGTCTTGCAGAGTTTCTGCTGAAAGATCAGCTGTTAACCTTAAGGGAATTCCCTTGTGTGTTATTTGTTGTTTTTCCCTTGCTGCTTTTAATATGTTTTCTTTGTATTTAATTTTTGACAGTTTGATTAATATGTGTCTTGGCGTGTTTCTCCTTGGATTTATCCTGTATGGGACTCTCTGTGCTTCCTGGACTTGATTAACTATTTCCTTTCCCATATTAGGGAAGTTTTCAATTATAATCTCTTCAAATATTTTCTCAGTCCCTTTCTTTTTCTCTTCTTCTTCTGGAACCCCTATAATTCGAATGTTGGTGTGTTTAATATTGTCCCAGAGGTCTGTGAGACTGTCCTCAGTTCTTTTCATTCTTTTTGCTTTATTCTGCTCTGCAGTAGTTATTTCCACTCTTTTATCTTCCAGGTCACTTATCCGTTCTTCTGCCTCAGTTATTCTATTGATCCCATCTAGAGCATTTTTAATTTCAATTATTGTGTTGTTCATCATTGCTTGTTTCATCTTTAGTTCTTCTAGGTCCTTGTTAAATGTTTCTTGCATTTTGTCCATTCTATTTCCAAGATTTTGCATCATCTTTACTATCATTATTCTGAATTCTTTTTCAGGTAGACTGCCTATTTCCTCTTCATTTGTTAGGTCTGGTGGGTTTTTATCTTGCTCCTTCATCTGCTTTGTGTTTTTCTGTCTTCTCATTTTGCTTATCTTACTGTGTTTGGGGTCTCCTTTTTGTAGGCAGCAGGTTCGTAGTTCCTATTGTTTTTGGTGTCTGTCCCTAGTGGCCAAAGTTGGTTCAGTGGGTTGTGTAGGCTTCCTGGTGGAGTGGACTAGTGCCTGTGTTCTGGTGAATGAGGCTGTATCTTGTCTTTCTGGTGGGCAGGTCCACATCTGGTGGTGTGTTTTGGGGTTTCTGTGGACTTATTATGACTTGAGGCAGCCTCTCTGCTAATGGGTGTGTTTGTGTTCCTGTCTTGCTAGTTGTTTGGCATATGGTGTCCAGCACTGTAGCTTGCTGGATGTTGAGTGAAGCTGGGTCCTGCTGTTGAGATGGAGATCTCTGGGAGATTTTTGCCATTTGATATTATGTGGAGCTGGGAGGTCTCTTGTGGTCCAGTGTCCTGAAGTTGGCTCTCCCACCTCAGAGGCACAGCCCTGACTCCTGGTTGGAGCACCAAAAGCCTTTCATTCACACGGCTCAGAATAAAAGGGAGAAAAAATAGAAGAAAGAAAGAAAGAAGGAAAGAAAGAAAGAAAGGAAGAAAGAAAGCAGAAGAAAGAAAGAAAAAATAAAATATGATAAAATAATTACAATAAAAAATAATTATTAAGAAAATAATTTTTAAGAAGTTAAAATAAAAAAGAAACGGACAGACAGAACCCTAGGACAAATGGTGAAAGCAAAGCCATACAGACAAAATCTCACACAGAATCATACACATACACACTCACAAAAAGGGGAAAAGCAGAAAAATAATATATCTTGCTCCCAAAGTCCACCTCCTCAATTTGGGATTCGTTGTCTATTCACGTATTCCACAGATGCAGGGTACATCAAGTTGATTGTGGAGATTTAATCCGCTGCTCCTGAGGCTGCTGGGAGAGATTTCCCTTTCTCTTCTTTGTTCTCACAGCTCCCGGGGTTCAGCTCTGGGTTTGGCCCAGCCTCTGCGTGTAGGTCGCCTGAGGGCGTCTGTTCTTCGCTCAGACAGGACGGGGTTAAAGTAGCAGCTGATTCGGGGGCTCTGGCTCACTCAGGCCGGGGGGGAGGGAGGGGTACGGATGCGGGGAGAGCCTACGGCGACAGAGGCCAGTGTGACGTTACACCAGCCTGATGCACACCGTGCGTTCTCCTGGGGAAGTTGTCCCTGGATCATGGGACCCTGGACGTGGCGGGCTGCACAGGCTCCCTGGAAGGGAGGTGTGGATAGTGACCTGTACTCGCACACAGGCTTCTTGGTGGCGGCAGCAGCAGCCTTAGCGTCTCATGCCCGTCTCTGGGGTCAGCGCTGATAGCCGCAGCTCACGCCCGTCTCTGGAGCTCCTTTAAGCAGCACTCTTAATCCCCTCTCCTCGCGCACCAGGAATCAATGAGGGAAGAAAAAGTCTCTTGCCTCTTCGGCAGGTCCAGACCTTTTCCTGGACTCCCTCCCGGCTAGCTGTGGTGCACTAGCCCCCTTCAGGCTGTGTTCAGGGAGCCAACCCCAGTCCTCTCCCTGCAATCAGACCGAAGCCCGAGTCTCAGCTCCCAGCCCCCACCCGCCCCGGTGTGTGAGCAGACAAGCCTCTCGGGCTGGTGAGTGTTGGTAGGCACCGATCCTCTGTGCGGGAATCTCTCCGCTTTGCCCTCAGCACCCCTGTGGCTATGCTCTCCTCCACGGCTCAGACGCTTCCCCTCCGCCATCCACAGTCTCTGCCCGCGACGGGGCTTCCTAGTGTGTGGAAACTTCCTCCTTCACAGCTCCCTCCCACTGGTGCAGGTCCCGTCCCTATTCTTTTGTCTCTGTTTGTTCTTTTTTCTTTTGCTTTACCCAGGTACATGGGAGTTTTCTTGCCTTTTGGGAGGTCTGAGGCCTTCTGCCAGCATTCAGTAGGTATTCTATAGGAGCTGTTCCACATGTAGATGTATTTCTGTTGTATTTGTGGAGAGGAAGGTGATCTCCGTGTCTTACTCTTCCGCCATCTTCTCAAATCCCTCCAGGCTTGTTTTCTTTATGTTTAGAGATGTTTGACTTTTCATTTGCTCATTTTCCCTTTATTTGCAGAAGATCTTTGAAGTCTTAATTTAAAAAGAGTCCCTCTAAAAAGGATTTATATTTGTGTCTTTCAGATATCTGGGTGCACTACTGGTCAGAGACTTTTTTTTTCTTAATTCAAATAGATTTCCTTCATGTGATGGTTAATGTAGTAAGCAACAGCTTTTGTCTTTTGTCTTATTCCATCAGAGAAGTTAAAACAGTCTCAGAGAAAAAACTTGCTTGACCTAGCTTCGGCAAGATCCCAACAACCAAGCCAAGCAACTATGGCCAAGGATTGTGGTAATACGTTTCAGGACTCAAGATTGATCAATCAGTGGTTATGAGATGGCTGGTAGCTTCTAAGGGAGCAACATGTATAAAATGATGGGTGAACAAACAAATAAATAGACTTCTGCTACATATGCTCTCTTTCCTATGATGTCCAAAAATTTGTACTACTTGGCTAACAATGGCCTAACACACACCTATTTTATTGTTCTAGTAGTTTTAGAAACTGAAACTTGTGACTTAAACATTCTGAAATACCTAGAAGGATGAAATTGAGCAGCTTACTAAACTTCTTTGGGCTTCTGCATCTGCATCTTGACAGTGAAAGTGTTAGAATCAATGATCTCTAAAGACCCCAGTATGAAAGCATTATTATTTTAGGAGTTACATATTCACTAATCAATGAATAAGAATTCACTCAACAGCCATGCATTTAATAGATGTTTGTGAATTCCTACTATGTACAGTACATTACGCTAGGTATCATGAGAATGATTTTAATCAATTCTTTGTCAGGAAATTAATCTTTTCCCTTGAAATCTTGCTTATACTTCTAAAATGCATACTAAGTTTTATTAATACTGTAGCAAAGGCAAACTTTAGTATAATTCTGATTTTTTAAAATTCTTAAATCTTAAATTAGTGCTGTAATGTTTTTCTATACAGACATCATGCAATATTGAATTTTGAGGAAGAATCAACAGAAATGATGAAGGAAACTGTGATATTGTTAGACTTTGGAATCACAAAACATTAAATAATTGTGTTTACGTAGTAAAGAATTTGTTTTTATGCCATGTAAGATCCTATAAGATTCCACTGGGACTAACCTCACTCAAAAGCAGTTTATAATTTTTACATTTAGTAAAGAGTTTGACAGACTTTTCAGTTTTATATCCATATCTGATTACTCTTGTCAGATATGCTGTGACTACTAGAATCATAAAAAAAAAAAAAAAGCAACTAGGCCTAGAACCCAGCGCTTGCCTGTTAATTACTGTTATCTGGCAAGATTTACGTAACTTTCCTAGTCATATGGTTAATGAACTTTGATTTAGAACTGGGTGACTTGGCAAACTTCCTGTAAAGATATAATAATACTTGGACTGTTAAGTGTAAATAAAGGCCTGAATGAATGTAAATTTACCATATTCACCTATACTAAACAACCTCTTATTCACCATATTTTTGAATATGAAGGCATGTAGAGAGGAGAACAAATTTTATATAATATTTTGTTAGCATGATTTATAACTTTTAAATATTTAAATATATGGTATTTGTTCCATACTGTACCATTAGTACATAGATGTCAGGGATGAATCCCTTGGCCTTATTTTCTGCCATGTTCTCTCCACTTTCTGCTGTAGTCCTTCATGGTTGCTTCCTGTTCCCCAGCATGCCCAGCTCTTTTTGTATACTGGAGTCTTTGCCCTTGTTGTTTCCCCTTCCTGGAATGCCTTTTCTATTTTGCTGCCTGGTAGAATCTCTCCCATGCTTCAAAACTCAATTCAAATATTTTTTCCCTTGGGAGCCTACCTGATCAGTTGATCTTTTCCTCTTCTGTGATCCCACAGACACTTTTAATTATATAGATTATATCACCTACAACAGTGAGATTTTGAAAACAAGCTCTGATTATGTTATTTCCATTTACTTTATGATAAAGTCCAAAATCCTTAGTGAGACTTGTAAGGTCCCCACCCCATTAAAATCCACATACTTAATTCTTCAGCCACATCTCCCACTCTGATCAGACTAGTCTACCTGAGAATCTCCTCCCCAACTTTTTGCACATGTTGTTCTCTTTGCCTTGGACATTATTTTCTACCCTCTTGGTGAATCTCTACTCACCTCTTAAGTTTTAGCTAAAATTTTACTTTCTTAGAGAGACTTTCCACGACCCTTAGATTAGGTTAGTTCTCCATGATTTAAGTACCCAAAGCACTCTATACACTAAAATGGTGTATCTGGTGCTGTCTTTTCCATTAGATTTCATGAATATGCTTACCTTGTTCAGTTATATTTCTGTTAATCAAGCATGTGTCAGGTATTTCAAAGGCATTTGCTAAATATTTCTTTTGATAGAATGAATGCAAGGATAAATTCAAGCCTTCATTTTGAGAGAAACCTTCTCACCCACCTCACTCTTTCTGTGTCTATATAATGCCAGACATGGAGTGGGCACTCAATGATATCATTATATTTCATTTTCATAAACATGTTTTCTTTATTTATAACTTATTTGCAATGGAATGCTCAGAATTTTTCAGGTAAAGTTATTCCAATTATATCCTTTTAAATACTTGACTATTTTCTATAAATACCTTGTTGAATATTCAGAAAGTTTTTCAGACCTCCTGGTGAATCCTTCTCAAACACGTTTGTTTTTTCCTCCTACTGTGCCTGATCTACAAAATTTGGAGACTTCTCCCCATCTAGGCCTCTGTTTAGCTCCTTTCTGTCCTTAAGGTGATCTCATCCAGTCTTTTTGGCTGATGACTCTCAGACTTGATGTGTATGTACTGGAAATTCCAGATTGATATGACCTAATTATCTTCTTGACATCCTTATTGGCATGGCTGTTAAGTATCTTAAACATGACATGTCCTAAACAGAGTTTAAGTATTTTTTTATTTCTTGACAATAACACATTCTTATTCCCTTAGAAAGAAATTGATGATCTTTGGTCACAGTAAACAGTAACAGCAGATCAGATGTTATACCCATCCCAGCGGATCAGTGACAACTTCCTACTAGGACTTACACCTTTAAAAGCCAGCCCAGCAGCAACAGCCTAACTTCAATGACTATACTCTGGGCTATAGGTCAGTCAATCCCTAAATGCTCCCACTTGTGATATTCCACCATTTCCTGAACTACTTGCTCTTGGAAAGCCCAAATGATAGTGGTTTGTTTTCTTCAGAGGCTTCACCTGGAAACAAAGCTCTTTTTTGCTTAACAAACACAAGAGTCCAATTTTGCTTTCACTTGTTTAATGGAGGCCTCTTCATTTTACACCCTTCAATCATGATACTTTCCCAGTTTTCTTCATCCCATTATGGAATCATCATCTTTGATTCTTCTCTTTAGCTTGCATAGCACATCTTACATATCAGTAACTTCTGGCAACCGTACCTTCAAAATTTGTTCTGAATCTATCCAGTAGAGCATAATGGTTAAGTGTATGAATTGAAGCCAAACTACCAGCTTTTCTACTTACTACACAAGTCACTTAAGCTTTTTGTACTTTAACATCATAACAGTACCTAATAACAGTACCTACTTCATATGAATGATTAGTGGGAGGATGAAATAAACCAATGCACACAAAGTACAGAGAACAGTGCCTGGCACATAATAAATGTCATATACACATTAACTATTATCATTGTGATTACCACACTCATCCAAGCTACTATTATCTCTGCAATAACCTCTTAATTAGTGTACCTGCTTCCACCATTGTCTGGCCAAAATCCAATTTCCTCGTGGTAGCTAGAATGATCTATTTAGAAAATCAACTTTATTAAAGTATAATTTACATACAAAAATGTATCCATTTTCAGCATACATTTCTGTAAATTTTGAAAACTTATACACCCATGTAACTATAATCACAGTCAAGGTATAGAACATTTCCATTATGTCAAATAGTTCCCTAGTATCCCCTTTTAGTCAGTTCTCCTTTCCCAACCACATACCTGGGCAACCACTAATCTAATTTCTGCCAGTGTATTAGTTTATACTTACTAGAATTTCATAAATGGAATTGTACAGTATGTTTTTTGGTGTTTTGTTTGTTTTGTTTTTGGTGTCTGGTTACTTTCAGTCAGCATGTTTTTGAGATTCATCCATATTGTTGCATATTGTTCACTACTATTTATTGTTGAATAGAATTTCACTGGATGAATAAACTACAATTTGCTTATCCATTTACCAGTAGAAGAACATTTATTTTTTCCTCCTACTTTTTGGTTATTATGAATAAGACTGCAATAAACATTTGTGTAAACTCTGAGTGGACAATAAAAAAATTGTTTAAAGTATTTGACTTTTATTAATAACACATTTTTAACAAGTCTTTTAGTGCACATGTGCACATATTATTTTGGGGTATATAATTAGGAGTGGCATTTCTGGGTCATTGGGTATACATATGTTCAACTAGAGTAGATAATGCTCAAGGGTTTTTTGAAGTTTATTGCCCATATTTGATGAAAGATATGAATCTACATATCCAAGAAGATCAAACCTTAAATAGAATAAATTCAGAGATTTATGCTGAGAAACATACAAGAAATTTTTCAATAAGATTAAGAGCTGATTTCTCATCAGAAACCACAAAAGCCAGAAGGCAGTGGGATGATTTAATCAAAATGATGAAAGAAGAAAACCTGCTGATTAAGAATTCTATATATCAGCAGTCCCCAACCTTTTTGGCACCGGGGACTGGTTTTGTGGAAGACAAGTTTTCCACAGACAGTGGGAGGGGATGGTTCAGGCGGTAATGTGAGCAATGGTTCAGGCTGTAATGTGAGCGAGGGGTGTGTGGCAGATGAAGCTTTGCTTCCTCGCCTCATGCTGTGCAGGCCCAGTTCCTAACAGGACGAGGACCAGTACCAGTCCATGGCCCAGGGGTTGGGGACCCCTGCTATATAGGGCAAAAGTATCCTGAGGAAGTGGAAACAACCCAAATGTCCATCAACTGATGAATAGATAAACAAAATGTGATTTAGCCACACAGTGGAATATTATTCAGCCATAAAAAGTAATGAAGTACTGTTATATGCTATAACATAAATGAACTTTAAAACCACTATGCCAAGTTAAAGAATCTAGACACAAAGGCCATGTATTTTATGATTCCATTTATATGAAATGTCTAGCATAAGTAAATCCATGGTGATAGAAAGTAGCCTAGTCATTACCAGGGGCTTAGGGGAGGGGAGAAGAAATAGGAAGTGATTACTTAATGGGTGTAGGATTTCTTTCTGGGGTGATGAAATGTTCTAGTGTTAGATAATGATGATGGTTGCACAACATTGTGAATGTACTAAAAGACATTGAATTGGATTAGTTGCATTCTACATTATAAAAAATCAATTGAAAAGAATATGTCTTCAGTGGTAGGATTTTTAAGACCATGGCACCTGGAGTTAATTCTAGCAACAAAGTTTTTCTAATCTCAAATATTACCACATGGCTGCCTACTTAATGTATAGTTAAGGCTTTACACTTTAAAATATTTAAACTGGTAAATTTATATTATGTGAATTTTAACTCAATTTTTAAAATTAATGATAGTATTCAATTATAAATTAAAGAATAAAATAAATATTTCTGAGTCCATGTGATATGAATAAAAATAGGGGGAAAGGAGAAAGGATAAATCTTATTTAAAGCATTGCAATGAATAAATATAGAAAGAATGAAAAAATGGAAATCACCATTAGAACATCATGGTAATATTATTGCAGGCAAACCTGTCTTTTCACATGCTTATTTACCACCTGTATATCTTCTTTGGTGATCTATTTCTGAATAGATCTGTTCAGATTCTATTGCCCACTTTTTACTGAGTTGTTTATATTTTTAATGTTGAGTTATAAGTTCTTTATTGGATATGTTAAAATATTTTTTTCCCCAGGGTATCTTTTTCAGAGCAAAATTTTTCATTTTTTTAAAGTTGAGTATCAAATTTTTTTAATAGATCATGCTTTTGGTTCATATCTAAAAACTCATCTCCAAACCAAAGGCGTATAGATTTTCTAATTGCTTTTCTACTAGAAATTTTATAGTTTTATATTTAGATCTATGATCCATTTTTGAGAATTTTTGTATGAGGTCTTAGATATGTATTACAAATATTATTACTTTTTTTGCCTATGGATGTCCAATTTTTTCAGCATTATTTGTTGAATTGGTACTTTCTCATTTAAATTGCCTTTTCATTTTTTGTCAAAAATCAGTTGACTATTTTTGTGTAGGTCTATTTCTGGACCCTTTATTCTGTTACACTTATCTATGTGTCTATCTTTTTACCAATACCACACACTCCTTTGATTACTGTAGTTTTATTGATTGATTGGTTGACTGTGGATCAGTTCCTTTTCTCCCTCTAGCTTTATTGAGGCATGATTGGCAAACAGAGTTGTAAGAGATATTCATTTATTCATTTAAAAAATCTAAAATCTAAATATATTGTATATATAAATTTAAATTGTGTAATTTAATATATATATGTTAATTAGATATATTTATATATTGTAACCTGATTGCCATTGTAGCAATAATTAGCACCTCTATTATGTTATATAATTATTCTTTGTCTTTAGTAGTTGGAATAATTAAATTCTAGACTCTTAGCAAGTTTGATGATTATAATACAGTATTCACTATACTGCATGTTAGATCTCTGGGGTTTTTTTACTACTTGTTGTAAGTTTTTACCCTTAAACAACATCTGTCCTGTCCCCCTAACACCATCCCTTAATAACCACAATTTTATTCTCTGTTTTTACAGTTTTGGCTTGTTTAAATTCCACATATAAGTGATATCATACAGTACTTGTCATTCTCTGATTTATCTCACTTAGCATAATATTCTCATGGTCCATCCATGTTGTTACAAATGACAAGATAGTTCTAGTTTTATTTTTTTGAGGAAATTCCCTTTTCTCCACAACCTTGCCAACAGTTATTATTTGTATACTTTTTGCTGATAGTCATTCTGACAGGTGTGAGGTGATATCTCATAGTGGTTTTGATTTGCATTTTTCCAGTGATTAGCAGTGTTGGTCATCTTTTCATGTGCCTGTTGACCACTTGAATATATTCTTTGGAAAACATGTCTATTCAGGTTTTATGCCCATTTTTAAATTGGATTTTTTTTTGATATTGAGTTGTAGAGCTGTTTATATATTTTGGTTATTAACTCCTCATTGGTCATATCACTTGCATATATTTTTCTCTCATTCAGTAGGTTGTCTTTTCATTTGCTCAGGAGTTTCTTTTGCTGTGCAAAAGCTTTTAAGCTTAGTTAGGTCCCATTTGTTTACTTTTGCTTTTTTTGCTTTTTTTAGGAGACAGATCTAAAAAAAAATAATTGCTGAAATTTTTGTCAAAGAGTATTCTGCCCCTATTCTCTTCTAGGAGTTTCATAGTTTCAGGCTTTATTACATTCAGATCTTTAATCCATTTTGAGTTTATTTTTGGATATGATGTTCTAATCTCATTCTTTTACAGATAGCTGTCCAGTTTTCCCAGCACCACTTATTGAAGAGATTGTCTTTTCTCCACTGTATGTTCTTGTCCCCTTTGTTATAGATTAATTGACCATAAGTGTGTGGGTTTATTTTGGGGCTCTCTATTATGTTCTATTGATCTATGTATCTGTTTTTGTGCAATACCATTCTGTTTTGATTACTGTAGCTTTGTAGTATAGTCAGAAGTAAGGGAGCATGATACCTCCAGCTTTGTTCTCTTTTCTCAAGATTTCTTTGAAATTTCAGGGTCTTTTGTGGTTCCATATAAATTTTAGGATTATTTGTTCTAGTTCTGTGAAAAATATCGTGGTATTTTGATAGGGATTGCATTAAACCTGTATATGCTTTGAGTAGTATGGACATTTTAACAATGCTAATACTTCCAATCCATGAACATAGGATATCATCTTCAATTTCCTTCATCAGTGTTTAATAGTTTTCAGAGTATTAGTCTTTCACCTCCTTGATTAAATTTACTTCTAAATATTCTATTCTTTAAAAAAATTTTTATTGAAGTATAGTTGATTTACAATGTTGTGTTTCTATTCTTCTTGATGCAATTTTAAATGGGATTTTTTTTTTTGCTTTCTTTTTCTAAGGATAATTTTCTTTATTTCTGCTTCAGATGTTTCATTCTTAGTGTATAGAAATGCAACTGATTTCTGTATGTTTATTTTGTATCCTGCAACTTGACTGAAATTTTTGATTAGTGCCAACAGTTTTTGGTTGAGTCTTTGGGATTTTCTATGTACAGAATCATATCATCTGCAAATAACAACAGTTTTACTTCTTTCTTCCTGATTTTGATACATTTTATTTATTTTGTCAAATTGCTCTAGCTAAGACTTCCAGTAAAATATTGAATAAGAGTGGGCATCCTTGTTTTGTTCTTGATCTTAGGGGAAAAGCTTCCCATTTTTCTCCATTGAGTATAAATATTAGGTGTAGGTTTCTCATACATGGCCTTATTATATTGAGGTATGTTCCTTCTATACTCAGTCTGCTGAGTGTCTTTATCGTGAAAGAATGTTGTATTTTGTCAAATGCTTTTTCTGCATCTATTGAGATAATCATGTGATTTTTATCTTTCATTTTACCAATGTGATATATTACATTTATTGATTAATGTGTGTTAAACCATCCTTGTATACCAGGGATCTCACTTTGTCGTGATTAATAATCCTTTTTATGTGTTCTTGAATTGGGTTTGCTAATATTTTGGGAATTTTTGCAATCTATATTAATCAGGGATATTGGTCTGTAGTTTTCATTTCTTGTGGTATCCTTATCTGTCTTTGGTGTCAGTATAATGCTGGCCTCATAGAGTGAGTTTGGAAGTATTCCCTCTTCCTCAATTTTTTGGAAGAGTTTGAGAAGGATTGGTGTTAATTCTTCTTTGAATGTTTGGAAGAATTAATCAGTGAAGCCATCTGGTCCTGGAGTTTTCTGTGTTGGGAGGTTGATTACTGATTTAATCTCTTTACTAGTTATCATTCTGTTCAAATTTTCTATTTCTTCCTGATTCAGTCTTGGCAGGTTATGTGCTTTTAGAATTTTATCTAATTTGGTGGCATATAATTGTTCATAATAGTCTCTTTGAGCCTATGAATTTCTATAGTATCAGTTTTCATGTTTTCTTTTTCATTTCTAATTTTATATGTGTTTTCTCTCTCTTTTTTTCTCAGTCTAGCTAAAGGTTTGTCAATTTTGTTTATCTTTTTGAAGAACAAGCTCCTGCTTTTATTAATCCTTTCTGTTGTTTTACTGGTCTCTATTTCATTTATTTCCATTCTGATCTTTATGACTTCCTTTTTTTCTGCTAATGTTGGGCTTAATTTGTTCTTCTTTTTCTTGTTTCTTGAAGTGTAAAGTTAGGTTGTTTATTTGAGATCTTTCTAATTCTTAATATTATATGTATTTATTGCTATAAACTTTCCTTTCAGAATTGCTTTTGCTGCATCTCATAATTTTGATATGTTTTATTTCCATTTTCATTTGTTTTGAGATAATTTTTTATTTCTCTATTGATTTCTTCTTTTACCCATTGGTTGTTCAGAAGGGTATTGTTTAATTTCCACATATTTGTGGGTTTTCCAGCTTTCCTCTTGTTGATAACTTCTAGTTTCATACCATTGTGGTCAGAAAATATAGTTGGTATGATTTCAGTCTTCTTAAATTTGCAAAGATTTGTTTTGTGTTCTATCACATGTTCTATCTTGACAATGTTCTGTGTGCACTCAAGGAGAATGTATCAATATATTCTACTGCTGTTGGGTGGAATGTTCTATATATGTCTGTTAAGTCCATTTGTTCTGGAGTATGGTTCAATTTCAATGTTTCTTTGTTCATTTTCTGTTTGGATGGTCTATTCATTGCTGACAGTGGGGTTTTGAAGTGTCTGACTATTGTATTGTCCTATTATTGTATTGTTGTCTCTTTCTCCCTTTAGATCTGTTAGTATTTTCTTAATATCTTTTAGTACTCTGATACTGGGTGCATATATATTTACAATTCTTGTATTTCATGATGTTTTGACCCTTTTATTATTGTATAATGACCTTCTTTGTTTCTTATTACCATTTTTGGCTTGAAGTCTATTTTGTCTGATATAATTTTGGCTATACTCACCTTCATTTTGCTTGCACTTTAAAAGATATCCTCTTTAATCTCTTCACTTTAAGCCTATAAGTATCTTTAGAGCTGAAATGAGTCTCTTGGAGGCAGCATATAGTTGGTCTTATTTTTTTTATTCATCCAGCCACTCTGTGCCTTTTGATTGGTGAATTCAATCCACTTATATTTAGAGTGATTATTGATATGTAAGGACTTACTATTGTGATTATGTTGCTTACTTCTGATTTTGTAAAATTGTGATATATCATGATGATTTAAAATATGTATGTTTTGTGAAAGAATTCCCCTTATCTAGTTAATTAACACATCCATTACCTCATATACTTATCTTTTTGTGTGTGAGAAATTTATGTTGTACACTCTTAGCAAATTCCAGTTACACAACAGTGTTATTTATTATATTTATAATGTTATATATTAGATCCTCAGACCCTATTCAGGTACCCTTCTACCTGCCTTTCCATATTTACCACACTTCCCACCCCCCCACCAGCTCCTGGCAACCACTTTTCTACTCTCTGTTTCTATGACTTTGACTTTTAAAAATTTAGATTCCACACATAAATAATACCATGCAGTATTTGTCTTTCTCTGGCTGGCTTATTTCACTTAGCATAATGCCCTTAGGGTCCATCTGTGTTGTCACAAATGACAGCATTTCATCCTTTCTCATGACTGAATAATATCCATTGTACATACCTTCCACATCTTCTTTATCCATTCATCTGTTGACACACAAGTTGTTTATATATCTTGGTTATTATGAATAATGCTGCAATGAACATGGTGGTACATATATCTTTTTGAGTTAATGTTTTCATTTCCTTTGGATAAATACCCAGAAGTGGAATTGCTGGATCATATGACAATTCTATATTTAATTTTTTGAGGAAACTCCATACTGGTTCCATAGTGTCTGCGCCACCCTCAACAGTTCACAAGGGCTCCCTTTTATCCATATCACTGCCAACACTTCTTATCCCTTGTCTTTTTGATGATAGCATTCTAACAGGTATGGGATGTTATCTTATTGTGGTTTTGATTTGCATTTCCCTGGTAGTTAGTGATGTTGAGCACTTTTTCACATACCTGTTGGTCATTCATATGTCTTCTTTTGAAAATGTCTATTCAGTTCCTCTACTCATTTTTAAATAGAATTTTTTCTATTGATCTATATGGCTTATTTATATATTTTGGATGTTAACCCCTTATCAAATATATGATTTACAAATATTTTCTCCCACTCAGTAGTTTTTTTTTTTTTTTCCACTCAGAAGTTTGACCTTTCATTTTGCTGATGGTTTCCTTTGCTCTGCAGAGACTTTTTGGTTTGACATAGTTCCACTTGTTTATTTTTGCTTTTACTGCCTTTGCTTTTGGTGTCAAATCCAAAACATCACTACAAATACCAATATTAAAGAACTTCCTATATTTTATTCTGGTTTTATAGTTTCAGGTCTTAACTTAAGTCTTTAATTTATTTTGTGTTGACTTTTATGTATGGTGAAAGATAGTCATCCAGTTTCATTCTTTTGCATGTGGCTGTCCAGTTTTCCCAACACCATTTATTGAAGAGACTATCCTCTCCCCATTTTATATTCTTGGCCTCATTGTCATAAATTAATTGAACATATATCCATGGGTTTATTTGGGGTCCTTCTATTCATTGCTTTGATCTATGTGTCTGTTTTTATGCCAGTGCCAAACTGTTTTGATTACTATAGCTTTGAATGTAGTTTGAAGTCAGAAAATGTGATGTCTCCAGATTTGTTCTTCTTTCTCAAGATTGCTTTGGTTATTTGGGGTCTTTTTGTGGTTCATACAAATTTTAGAACTTTCCCCTCCTATTTCTGGTAAAAAAAAAATGCCACTGGAATTTTGATAAGGATTGTACTGAATTGCTTTGGGTAGTATGAACATTTTAACTATATTAATTCTTCCAGTCCATTAGCATGGAATATTTTTCCATTTATTTGTGTCTTCTTCAATTTCATCAATGTCTTATAGTTTTCAGTCTACTGTTGTTTTATATTGTAGTAGGTCTTGAAATCAGACAATGTGAGTCCTCCAACTTTCTTATTTTTCAGAAAAAAGAAATTGGTTACTCTAGTTACTTGCAGTTTCCACATAAGTTTTAGGATTGTCTTCTCACTTTCTACCAAAAAACCTGGTGAGATTTTGTCAAACTTACTGGTAATTTTTAGGAAAATTATCATCTTAGCAATATTGAGTCTTCTGGCGTAAATATGATTTAGTGCTCTATTTATTTAGGTTTTCTCTAACTTCTCGTAGCATGTTTTGTAGTTTGCAGTGTACAAGATTTTTGTACAGTTGTTATATTATTTCTGTATTTCATATTTTGATATTGTTATAAATGGCATTTTAAAAGTTTTTCAAGTTTTTTGCTAGTGTATAGAAGTATGATTGATATTTTTGAAAATTGTTATTGTATAATGCAACCTTGCTAAAATCACATACTAGTTTTATAGCTGTTTTGTAGAAGAGGTTGGATTTTCCACGTAGATGATCATGTCATTTGCAAGCGAAGAGACTTTTACTTCTTTTCTAGTCTCAATTACTTCTATTTCTTTTCTCAGGTTATTGCACTACTAGAATCTCCAGAGGAATATTGAATAAAGAGGGAAGGTTGATTTGAATTGCCAAATCAACATTACTATAAGTGAAAATCCATACTGATGTTTTTATAAACCTTCCAGATGATTTTAATATTTACCCAGTATGGAGATATATTAACATACACAAAATTTCATTACTGTTGAGATATACTAATGTGCTTCACTGTCTCCTCATGCACTTGGTTTCAGTTCCTTGGACATGCCAAGTTTATTACCATATTAGAAATAGGGGTAATGTTTGATATAGGGAGCCACAAGATGAGCAGGAATCATGCTCTGTTTCTTGCTTTTGTTTCTGTCATCATGTTAGCATCCATCTTCCAGACTGACTTTCTCCACAAATCAAGAACCTTGGCTGCTGACAGTTCTAGGCTCATGTCTTTCCAGCTTCACCACCTGAGATAAAAGAGCTTATTATCACCTACCTCAGCTTAAACAAACATGGCAAGGGACTCTGGTTGCATTGGCTTAAGCCATGTGCTCACCCGCTGAACCAATCTGTGTGGCCAGGGTGTTAGGACTTTGTGACTGGCATGTCCAGTGTTAGGTGCCATGGCAAGGGAGGAAAGGTCCTAAATCACTCGTTGAGGCTACATGTTAGAGTAGGGAATGTTAGAGTAGGGAATGAGGCAAGTGGAGCAATGGTGCTCCATAAGGAAAGTGAGTGATAACAACATGGCCAAGTGTTAAATCACTGGGAACTTAGGCATTTCCTTGGTTTATGTCTTATACAGTTCTCAAGAGGTTCTTTCATGATGTTTCATGTATGAGATGTTAATACTTATTATTTTGAGGATATGAAGTAGAATAAGCTCAAAAGAAGTGTTATACTGTTCAGTACTCAGTCATGTCCATCCCTGCCAGGCCTTTCTTGTCAGCTTAACAGACCTTCCTTGGTTGAGTGTACTGGCACTGCTGGACCTCTGCTGATGGTCTCTCTTTTAGCATCTTTTATAGGTTTCCCTACCTCATGGAGGGCTAAGAACTTTGCTTCCACACAAGGAATATTTGAAATGTTAGATTCCGGAGGATATGCACACAATAGCACTTAATAAATATTTGTCATATTGAATTGAACCTGAAGAAATGAATTTACCAATGGGAAGTAGATAATGAAGGAGGGGAAGAGGGAGTCCAAGGTAAGCCATAGGGGAGCTTTGCACAGGCAGGTAAGCTTGAACACAGTGTTCTAAAAATCACTTCAAGTAAATAGCTGCTTTACACCTGCATGAACCTGCAAGACATTTTCTATGACAGCAACCAGGTGAAGAGTTTATTAGCATCTCCCCTTCACTGGGCCACATTCTGTTGCCAAGAATACTGATGCTACCCTCCACTTGAACTGTAGTAAACAACAATTTACCACTCATATTTTAGGAATGTGAATGTTGCAACAACAAAATACTCATTGACAGACAGTAATCACTTTCTGAGCCAAGAAGGATAAAAACTACACAGAAATGGGCTTCCCTGGTGGTGCAGTGGTTGAGAGTCCACCTGCCGATGCAGGGGACACGGGTTCGTGCCCCAGTCCAGGAGGATCCCACATGCCGCGGAGTGGCTGGGCCCATGAGCCATGGCTGCTGAGCCTGCACGTCTGGAGCCTGTGCTCCGCAACGGGAGAGGCCACAACAGTGAGAGGCCCACGTACCATTAAAAAAAAAACCAAAAAAATAAACAAAAAAACCTACACAGAAACAATAGAACTCAAATGACAGATGGGACTGAGGGGTGTTCAGGACCTCATTGAGACACCTGTGATCATGCTGTAGACAGGCTTTCCTAATTAATTTCTCAAAGTAAACTAAAGCAAGCACATATAACCTTTGTATTCCCAGTGCCTAACACTGCATTGGCAGAGTTAAAAGCTGATTTGGTAATGAAGGCTTTCTTCTTACCATCTGGTTGTAATTAAATGACTAATTTGTCTTTCCCTCAACACCAGATTATAAATTCTGTGAGGGCCGGGATCACATTTGACTTGTTTACCCTCATTGCTCAAGATCCAGTGCACATAAGTAGATGCTTAGCAAATATTGTTGACATGAAAATGAAATGATAGGAAATCAGGAGAGAACAGAATGATTGAGCTTCTACTGTGTGCCACGCATTTTGATAGGTGCTTATGCATTACAGTAGGTACCTCACTTTTATTCCCCATGACAACTCTGGTAGATATAAATTAATATCATAATTTTACAGTTAAAACTGGGAAGGACAGGGCTTCCCTGGTGGCGCAGTGGTTGGGAGTCCGCCTGCAGATGCAGGGAGCGCGGGTTCATGCCCCGGTCCGGGGGGATCCCGCGTGCCGCGGAGCGGCTGGGCCCGTGGGCCGTGGCCTTTGGGCCTGCGCGTCCGGCGCCTGTGCTCCGCAGTGGGAGAGGCTGCAGCGGTGAGAGGCCCGCATACAGAAAAAAAAAAAAACAAAAAACTGGGAAGGACAACTTAGAGTGTTGAGTATTAACTATTTGCTGGGCCCTATGCTAGGAAATTTACATATATTATCCATATGTAGATCTTCAAAATACCCTGGAGTATTTTTCTCCATATCTTACAAATTTACAGAAAAAAACTGGCATGTAGTTAATAAAAATGATGCTAATATTTAGATCCATATCTTCTGATTACAAATTGAGTACAAATAATTAAATGTTCACTGAATGAATTAAGGGATTAGTGATTCTTATTAATTAATTTATTGATTCATAGATATTTATTTGCCCATAAAACTCTTATGAAGAGCAACTTTGCCAGTAGCACTTATTGTAAACAAAAATAATTTTAAGATCATTTTTCACCTGAAAAATCAAAATTTGTGCTTGAAAATCTCTTCTAAAATTTACATCCTCCTCTACTTACAGCTTGTATCACATTTAAATTATCTCTGACATAATTATTAAATCATAATCCAAGAAAACTCTTCATAAGATCTTTAAATAATACACTCAAGTATTTAAGAAGTCTCATTTTTATATATATCTTGTTGAAACTCATTTTATCTCCTTTTTTAATGGAAAATGCAATAAAAAGATTTTTAATATCTTATCCCTTATTTTACTGAATAGAATCCTGCCTTTATGTTCAGCGTTATTCTGTAAATAAATCTGGACTTTTAAAGACTAATTTTAATAGCAACAATACTATTTGTAACATACTTTTTCTTTTCTTGGCCTTAGGAAAATATTCTAATAATTTAACTATGAAATTACATACCCTTTCATTTCCCAGATCCACACCCTAAAGCCTTCCTTATTTTTTATTTATCTCACCAGTTAGCCTCCTTTAGTGACATTTACTGACAGCTCATTCCTTTTCCTACTTTTCTGTTATAAGGTCTTACTTTTCAGTGGAGGTCACAGTTTTGAAAGCTGTGGCCACAAATGCTTTTACAGTCCTTTGGATGAGCTAAATCAAAAGGGCAATGAAACGGACACATTTTGCAACCAGACGGCTCTGTAATCCACAATTAATTTTCTAATTTCTGCATGAAAATTAAAAAGATATAGTTTGATTACAGAATGTATTTCATATATATGCAAGCACTTAAAACCTTTCTAATTATGTATGCAAGGCCTAAACCAATCTCAAGAATTAATGTCAGATTTAGAGCAGAATCTTAAAATATTGCTAATCCATTTTAAGATGTAAATGAATTAGTCATTTGGAGAATGCAAATTAAAATGGCAAAATACCACTACATACCCATTAAAATAACTCAGTGAAACAGACAATTTTCTAGGAAAATACAAATTATCACAATAGAATCAGTCATAGGAAACCTGAATAGACCAAGAATTAACTTTTACTCAATTAATCAATAAGAAAAAGGTACTCCACTTGAGAAAATGAGTTAATGACATACTTTTTTGTCAGGTTGACAAAAATTTTAAAAGGACAGTAATATCTACTTTTGGTGATAGCTTAGGGAGGCAAATACTGTCATATACAGTTGATAATAAAAAGAATTGCTAATACTTTCTTATGAATAAATTGCCAATGTTAATCAAAAAAGGGAAAATGTTTTTTCTTTTGGTCTCTGAAAATTTTCTTTTAGAAATTCTTCTAACCAACTAAAGATGTAAATTAAGATTTTGCTATAGGCGTGTTAATCATAAAGAACATTATTTTAAAAGAGTGAAAAATTGGAAAGATTCTAGATTTCCTTGTATAAATTTTATTACATGAATATATGATCATTAAAAATGAACTGATATTTCAATATGTTAATGATAGAATGTTGAACTTAAAAGCTCTTATTATACTCTAAGGAATCAACAAAATACAACTACACATAACAATATAGAGGGTTCTCACAAAGATATTTCACTAAAAGAAGTCAATCACAAAAAAATATGTATTATATTATTCCACCTATATAAAGTATATAAACAGGTAAAAACAATTTATGCTGTTAGAAATCAAGATAATGTTTAACTTTTGGGGAGATAATGACTGGAGGAGAACAGAAAGGGGTCCCTGGGGATGATAGTAATGTTCTTTTCTGAATATTGGTCCTGATTGCATGGGTGTGTTTGTGAAAATTCTTCTAGCAAATGACAGAAGCCAAGGTTTTCATGTACTAAGCTCTAAAGAGGAGCCAGAAAAGATATAAATAAGATATTATGTAACATAAATACTTTAAATAACCCTCCTTGGCCTGATTCTAAATCCTCATACAAAAGGATATTGATAAAATAACCAGTTCATTCTTCCCTTATCTCTTCATTCATTCAACAGTTAATTATTGAGAATTTCATGTGTGCCAAGTCCACTTCTAGTTAATGAAGTGAGGAAAACCATTAGGTCACTGGTCTCATGGAATTTATATTCCAGCTGGGAAGATAAACAATAAACATTGTAACATTCCATTGAAAATTAATATGTATCACTTAGTGTTAAAAGCTATACAGAGATTAATCCTTTGTCAGTTGCTTCATTTGCAAATATTTTCTCCCATTTTGAGGGTTGTCTTTTCATCTTGATTATGGTTTCCTTGGCTGTATAAAAGCTTTTAAGTTTCATTACGTCCATTTGTTTATTTTTATTTTTATTTCCATTACTCTAGGAGGTGGGTCAGAAAGGATCTTGCTGTGATTTATGTCATAAAGTGTTCTGCCTATGTTTTCCTCTCAGAGTTTTATAGTGTCTGGCCTTACATTTAGGTGTTTAATCCATTTTGAGTTTATGTTTGTGTATGGTGTTAGGTAGTGTCCTAATTTCATTCTTTTACATGTAGCTGCCCGGTTTTCCCAGCACCACTTATTGAAGAGGCTGTCTTTTCTCCATTGTATGTTCTTGCCTCCTTTGTAAAGCAGCCCATGCAGCTCTTTATCAAAAAAACCAAACAACCCAATCCGAAAATGGGCAGAAGATCTAAATAGACATTTCTCCAAAGAAGACATACAGATGGCCAACAAATACATGAAAAGATGCTCAACATCACTAAGCATTAGAGAAATGCAAATCAAAACCATAATGAGGTATCACCTCACACCAGTCAAAATGGCCATCATCAAAACATCTAGAAACAGCAGAAGCCGGTTGGAACCTGCGATGTCTTGTAGTTGTCTGAAGATCCTTCAATCACTATGTCAAGCGACACAGATGATTCTCTTTCTTCATATGATGAAGATCACGGATCTAAACTTATCCGAAAAGCTAGAGAGGCATCATTTGTCCCCACTGGAATGGCAGGTTTTGCAACAATCGTTGCATATAGATTATATAAATTGAAGAGCAGGGGAAATACTAAAATGTCTGTTCACCTGATTCACATGTGCATGGCAGCCCAAGGCTTTGTTGTGGGAACAATGACTCTTGGTATGGGCGATTCCATGTATCGAGAATTCTGGGCAAAACCTAAACCTTAGAAGAGGAGACGTTGTCTTGGTCTCATTGGTGGTGCTTGCTTTAGTTAGACATCTCATATTGAGGTTATATGTTTATGTTGAAAATAAATTCTTTGGGTCGGACAATAACATGGTAATTTGAATACTGGCTTCCTTTCTTGCAGGCTTGATTTGCCTGGTGACCAGGTTACTGGTGACTAGTTCACTAGCTAGGTCATTCGGGGGAGGCAGATTAGCACAAAAACATGTCATTTTTAAATGCTCTTGATAGTGGTACAATGTCCACCTTCTTAAGCTCTTCTGATGAAATTAGTTTTAAAGAGGACAACATGCCAATCCTGATAATGCTCCCAGTTGCTGCAGAATATCATATACTTTTGATGTAATATAGGAATCCTATTTACCCCAGTTAATTTAACTCTTTCTGACTGCCTTGTGGACTGAGTACTGTTTTAAGGGCTGGTTGGCTCTAGAGGAACCCTTTCAGAACAGTGCACAGAATACAACATTATAAACCTCCTGGCAACTATATGTGTGTTTTTAAGCCAAACCTAAAAAGCTGGTAAGAGAGCTGCTTTGAAGTAGTATTTATTTCAGAATCATAGTTGTAAACATGAGAATAACTTAACTGTAGATCCCCATCTAGCTCTTTTGTAATTGCAGAATTATATTTTGCTGCTGTTATATTAGAATAATTTTTGTGTCATTTTGAAATAGATATATGAATTTTAAGTGCTAATGCTAGGGTAAATGAAAAACACTTTTTAAATGTGTGCAACATGTTTATTTTCTCTGTAAGAATCATAAATGTTAAACTAAATAAATTGCCTATAATGGAAGTGATTTATGAGCAAGCTGGTTTGGTCAGACATTATACAAACTTTGGTATACTACAGAATGCTTTGTTGTACTTGTGAAATTCTCTTGTCTAACCTGAGTTTACATTCCATGATGATAACATGGTAAATGTAGTGTTATTAAAGTAAGTGAACACATCAAAAAAAAAAATCTAGAAACAATAAATGCTGGAGAGGTTGTGGAGAAAAGGGGACCCTCCTGCACTGTTGGTGGGAATGTAAATTGATACAGCCACTATGGAGAACAGTATGGAGGTTCCTTAAAAAACTAAAAATAGAACTACCATATGACCCAGCAATCCCACTACTGGGCACATACCCTGAGAAAACCATAATTCATAAAAGAGTAATGCACCCCAGTGTTCATTGCAGCACTATTTACAATAGCGAGGACGTGGAAGCAACCTAAGTGCCCATTGACAGATGAATGGATAAAGAAGATGTGGCACATATATACAATGGAATATTACTCAGCCATAAAAAGGAACAAAATTGAGTTATCTGTAGTGAGGTGGTAGGACCTAGAGTATGTCATACGGAGTGAAGTAAGTCAGAAAGAGAAAAACAAATACTGTGTGCTAACGCGTATATATGGAATCTAAAAATTAAGCCTGATGAACCTAGTGACAGTGCAGGAATAAAGACACAGATGTAGAGAATGGACTTGAGGACACGGGGCGGGGGGAGGGGAAGCTGGGATGAAGTGACAGAGTAGCACTGACATATATACACTACCAAATGTAAAATGGATGGCTAGTGGGAAGCTGCTGCATAGCACAGGCAGATCAGCTCCATGCTTTGTGATGATTTAGAGGGATGGGATAGGGAGGGTGGGAGGGAGACTCAATAGGGAAGGGATATGGGGATATGTGTATACATATAGCTGATTCAATTTGTTGCACAGCAGAAACTAACACAACATTGTAAAGCAATTATACTCCAATAAAGATGTGAAAAAAAAAGATTTGGTACAAAAATGAAGAAAATAAGTAAAAGCTATACAGAGAATTTTAAAACGAAAGATAGGATGGTGACTGAGTTGCTGCTTAGGACTGGGTTGACAGAGATGGCCTAGCCAAAGAGATATTTAAACAGAGATGTGCAAAGAAAGAGCCAGTGATGAAAAATCAGGTATAAGGAACAGCATTTCAAAGAAAAAATGACTTCTGCATTTGACCTCAGGCAGCTGGGTGGGTCAGTGTTGCTGTTTATGTAGGAGTATGGGAAGGGCGGCCAGCTGATATAGGAAAGTGAAGAGGGGCTGCATTTCTCAAGTGTGAAATACATTTTTAGCTACTTTTGAATGAGTCTGGGCCTTAAAATATTTGAAATTAATTTGAAGGACTAAAGTAAAATCCTGGTCAGGTGTAAACAGGGTCATAGAAGCAGCTGGGGTTGGAGGAAGGTATTAGGCAGAACTATATTTATATCAACAATTTGAATGAACCTAAATAGAAGATGAAGGCTAGTTGGGAGATTCATTAAGAGAAAATGTTAAGCCAAAGTTTGTTATTCCATTAAAAATGAGGATATAATTCAAGATACTTTTATTAGATGGGGTGACTTAGCATTACTGTCCAGAGGTATAACATTGTCTTCCTATAGTGTAAACTTATAGAGTAAGGTGGTTACTGGTTTCTCTTATTGTACTTTTGTCAGCTCTGAGATTGATTCATTACAACTGATACTCTAGATAAGACAGATTCCATGCTTTCCTTTAACAAATATTTTCTGAGCATAGTGATAGGTATAGAGGATATAATGTTAATAAGAGATTGTTTTCTGCCCTCAAAACGATCACCATCTGGAAAGAAATAAGGGAGAAGTGAATTGTCAATTAAGACATAAAATGTTAAGTTTTATCCCGGGGGCGAGAATGAGGTGATGTGAGAGGAATTTAACCCAGTCAGAAGGGGAATTGGAGAAGTTGGGGAATGCTTCCCAGGGGAGTGATATCTATTCTAAGACTGGTCAGATGAGCATGAGTCATTCATGTGACAGCAGAATGTGGAAGTGGATGGGTGATGGAGAGGGGGATGGAGATGTAGCCTGGGGATACAGAGAAGGTGGATGGAGCTTAGTATATACAAGTACAGTGTGAGGTGTGAGAACTGTGACTGGAGTGGTAAACAAGCGGTGGAACATGAAAGATATTATCAATCATATAATGGGGCTTGAACTTCACACTGAGTACAAAGGAGCGTCGTTAGAAGGTTTTAAATAGGACAGTAAAAGCATCCGATTGGTACTTTAGAAAGATTCTGGCTCTATGGTGAAGAATGGTTGAAACAGGGCTGCGTTGCTAGCACATATGTTGTGTGAATTAGAAAAACAACTTGTGAATTAGAAAAATGTGTTCCCTCTGGGCAGAGAAATGATCAAATAGTGCCCCCTCGACTTTAGTCTTGGGAGCTGAGTTTGGACTGTATTTCACCCCTACTCTCCTTGCCCCTGACAAGGCTGGGTGCTTTCAAGCAGAGCACAACCTACACAATGGTTCACTGGCTCTTTTTGCAAAGGGTTATGTAGGAATCCAAGTGAGTGATGCTGGGGACATGAACTAAGGATAGAGACAGGTGGAGGACTTTTCGAGATATTCAGAATTGACAGGATTTGGTAACTGGTTGCAAGAGGGTAAGGAAAGGGAGTGGAAGAGTTTCTGTATGTGTATGTGTGTTCAAATATTCATTACTTCATCCTTCCCTCACTCCTCTTTTTTTCTCTCTTCCCAGGATGCAGTCCTGTCTCCAAAGAACTCACTGTACAGTTGAGGGGTGTTAGGGAGATGTATGTCAAATATGTAAAGAAATAAATGCATTGGGAAGTTAGACTGTATATGAAGAGTGGAGAGTTGGACACAAAAGAAAGAGTGCTCTATTCTGCTTGAGAGTGGGGGAGACAGTCAGGAAAGGCAGTAGGGGTGGGACTTTTGAAAGGGGGCATATGGTCAGAAGGCAGAAAAGGGAGGCTGAATATGGTAGGATTAGAAATGGAGAAGGATGAAAGGGGTATGGTGTTCCTGATAAAGACCTAAAGACATAAAACAGTGTGGACTTTTGGGAAACTGAAAGTCTTTGACTGATTAGATGTGTGACAACAGTGAGATGGTACAGTAAGAGATAGGGAAGTGGAGGCAAGGGCTGCATGGTGGCAGGCCTGGCACTCATTCATTTGACACATATTTCGGCCCTTTTGTCCTTGGTGCCTGGAAAAAGTGATGTAGAGTCATAGTCTCTGCCTTTGTGTCATTAGTCTTTATTTTAAAAACAGTTTAAGAATTATTTTGGTTTTGTGCATTACTCTGGGGGCAATGTAGTAGGCATATTGGGGAGGGGAGAATCAAGACAGAGACCAGGTAGGGGGCATCTTTATCCAGGAGATGATGATGGATGCTGAACTGAGGCAGCATTACTGAAGGTGAGTGGGGGAGAGACAAAGGTTAAGGAGATTTCTGTGACAGGACTTGTTGACTGATTGAATACAAAGTGTGAGGGAATTGTAGGGCCAAGGGATGGTCTCCTGGTCTCTGATTTGAATGACTGGGTGGTAAAATATTTTTGTTTCTCTGAGATAAGAAATTCAGAAGGAGGTATGGGTGAAGAGAATATTTCAGTTTTATAGAATTATTTCGTTTCCTGACCAAAATTGACAAATCTATATCCAAACAGCTTTCTAAGCTACCCACATTTCCCATGTTGGCTCAAAATGTGTGTGTGTGTGTGTGTGTGTGTGTGTGTGTGTGTGTGTGATGTTCATGGTGATGCGGCAGAGGGTGGAGGTGGAACTGAAACTCAATAGCGGGCTTTCTTTGTTATAGTATTATTAGACTCTGGAATCTGGAGAGCAATGAATTGCTCTATGAAGAAGGCTGATAAGGTTTTAGGTATATTTGAGACACTGTGTGTGCCTGTTTTTAATAAAAGCAGAAGATTTTGATAGTTGTTAGTTCTAAGTCTAACCGGAACTTCAAATTATGGACTAAGGGATGGTTCTAGTTTCAATACCACCAAACTCCTACTTTTTAATTTCTCATATGTCTCTAGAACAATTTCGTGTGAAAGCCGCTCTCTTATTTCCTGATAACCATGTGACAACAGTTATCACTTGTGTAGCACTTTGCTTATATTCCTCAGGAGGTCAAA
Source organism: Phocoena phocoena (assembly GCF_963924675.1). NCBI lineage: Eukaryota > Metazoa > Chordata > Mammalia > Artiodactyla > Phocoenidae > Phocoena > Phocoena phocoena. The sequence continues at coordinate 76,486,626 of NC_089219.1, read as the reverse complement.
CATAACCGGTATTAATGTGCTGATCATCATACAGATTACTGAACAATACAAGGTACTGGGATCATAAATCAAAAATTAATTAGCAACAAATATGATTTGACTATGTGTTTTACTAAAATGCTATCGTAGGTACAAAAGCTTTAAGACAACTTTCTGGTTTATGGAACAGTATAAAGTGATTTGTAATGAATACTTACTTTTTCATATGTCAGCTCTAAGAGTAGGACTACTGCATGAAGATATACAGACTGTGCTTTGTGAAACTCCAGGAGTGCCATTAATATAAGAAATTATTTGAATGGATCCTTTTAGAGTTGTGTATATGGTGGTCCTAGATAAAATTTAGGGTTATATGGAAACAGAAGACAGAAATGAAGGGAAATGCAGCTAGTCCAAGGGAGGAAGCTGTGCTAGGCACCAGAAGTAGAAGGTGATGGTAGGAGGGCTGATTGGAGATTAAGTCGAAGACTTGCCAAGAAATCCAGCATGGAAAATGACTGGACCTCTTCTTGCAGAAGCGAGAATGGATGATGGGGAGGTGAACACAGGTGTTATCTACAGGAGGGAAGGAAGTGGGAAGACAGCAGGAGTTTGCTGTCTAGAGAATGGGTCTGGAAATCAGTTGGTTTGTCACCATAAATTTGTGCAATGATATTGTTCACTGTGATCACTATGAAATCAATTTACTGAGCAGTGTTATCTCTTTGGGATATAAACATGAAAAAATAATGTTTTTCAGTATCTATGTTCTGGTGTTTCCCCTATCTCATCGGGTACCAATTTCTATTACGACACCATAGTCCAATTCTATTAGTATTGTCAGTTTTGAGTATTTGAACAGTTTTGTTTTTTTGATGGCTAACACCCAATCCTATTTATTTTAAGACATGTCTTTTAAGACATGTGTCTTCAGATTTCCTCTTTCCCTTCCTCTAACTCAGGACAGACTTATGTCTCTGACTTGAAATAGGGGAAAAAGGAGTATATAGCCTCAGTTTCAATTGACTGCTTCTCCCTTTTCTTAGGGTTTTTCTGCTTGGGTCTTGGAGAGGAGAAATAGGAGAGGCTAATGTCTCCTCATAAGCCTGTTCTGCTATTGTGTAGTTTCAGATGTCACTCCGTGGTAGGTGCCCAAAAGTTGTTCCCTAGCAGGTTCTCAGGTGGGTCCTGTAAAGCTCTTCTCTTTACACAGTCTCTTGGCGTGAGAGATCCCAAGTGGATTAAGCCCAGTCACATTCTCAATCAGTAAGAAACTCTACACTTAATGTATCAAACATGCATGAAATCCTCAGTGCATGATGGTGGTCCCACTAAAAAATCTGTCTTCCCCACCTCTCTCCTGCCTATTTCTTCCATGTCAGCAACATCAGAACTCTTCCTATCCAGTGGTTCAGCAATGTTGGTGTGAGAGAATTACTAGCTCCTGACTTTGTGGCTTCCTGAGATTTATACTTTATTCAGGAGTATCCTTTTTGTTTTTGTTTATTTTTGGACTATCCTTTTTGAACACTGCACTTCCCCCAAAGGACAACTCCTTTCTCTCTCTCCTAGTCTTCTTATAATGGGGGTGGTTAGTGTAATGGAATTGGTGGGTGGTGAACTATAGCTTTGGATGACCTAGAACCTCTCACTTGCTATAAAGAGATATGGCTTGCAGTATTCTAAGTTTGGAATCTGGGGTACATAGTACCTTTTATTCTCAGATTTGCGCCATCATAGCTGAAAGTGGAATCTGGGTGAGTACTAAATTGTATCCTGTTTCAATAGCAAAATTCACACGTTCAAGGCAAAACCAGTGTGCTCCTGGGGAATCTGTACATAAATGAATGGTCAGTGGGTGGATGGATGAGGATTTTATTTGCAGTGGGGTTGATGAATCTCATTCAGTGACTTGATGCTTCAGACCACTTTGAAAACTTGTAATTATTTATATCTTGTAATTTAATATTTGTCTTTTTGTTAGGCTTTAACCTCCATGGATTAAGAATGTCTTTTTAATTCACTACTTTTCCACAGCACCATAATACAGAGTGATGGCAAATAGCAGAACCTTAATAAACTGACTGACTGACTGATTGACAGGTGGTCCTCAGTGCTAAGATCCCTTAGCTTGGGGTACAATAGTAAGAAGCTTCTCAGCGTGACAGCTGCTATGAATTGAACTCTGCATTCAGGTGTGGGCCCACGCACCTGCCACTTTCTAGTGGGATTCACACAACACTTGGAGGTGATTATTAGTATCACATTTTTACAGAAGAGAAAATTAAGGTTTAATTCTATACCAAAGTCTACCTCCAAAGAATTAACAATCAGAAAAATTTTTTTTATCATTTTTACATATATGTAGCTTAAAATATCAAATATTTTTAAATATTTATAATAAAATCTAACCTTTCCTTGTTCTACAAATTAAACCTTTCTTAACCATATATTCTTCCAATTTCTATTCCTTCTCTATGCTCTATTTCATAATCAAGAGTCTTGAATTTTGTGTACTTTCTCTATTTATTCACACCACATTATTTCTTTACCATAATTACTCTTATTAAAGTCATTTGTAACTCTATGTTGTTATATTAAACGGTTGCCTCTGAGTGTCTGCGTTCTCTATTCAAAGCTTCCTGCTTTCTTTCTTTTACAATTATTTGTTTTAAAATTAAATTAAGCTAATTTATTTATGTTATTTATAATTATTGTATAGTTATTTCTATTTTATTATTTATAAATTATTATTTTATTATTTATTTATTATTTGTCTAAGGCAGGGTTCACACTTTTCCACATAAGGAAATTCTTTGCTATTCCACAGTTGTCACCATTGCATACTTCCTTGTTTCAATTGGCCTTGCTGAGGCAACATGGAGAAAATTGGAGTTCATTTCTCAGAAACCACAAGACTTTGGTTAGAGTTGGTCAAAAGAGATATTTGTTTGAAATTTGGAAGGCAGAAGTAAACCAACAGCCATAATTGTCTGAAGGGAGGGGTGATAGGAGGCAGTAAGAAATAAAACCAGCAGAGGTGGGCTGGCATCCTTACTCTTCCCTACTCCATGTTCAACTTTTTCCTGACTGCTGGCTTTGCTGACCTATCATGATCCCAGACTTACCACAAGACATCTAGCAACAAACTCACAGAGGTGGTAGCTGTGCAGGGGCCACAGGCTACCACAGACTTTTACATCAGCACCCTCATGGTCCCAGTCTAGTTCCTGGCCTTGCTTAGCTTCTAACATTCAACACCAAAAACTAACTCCAGTGCTTCAGTGCTTCTTGACTCTTCAACTCTTTCTTCAGTTACTTCCCCAGTTAACCCTTGTAATAAATTCCCTACTCTGTAATATTCATAGTAGTTCTGTTTCCTTGATGGAACTCTGACTAATATCATTATTGGTTGTTTTAGTTATCTATTAATGTGTACCAAACTATCCCAAAACTTACTGGCTTGAAACAACCATTTTATTATTTTCATGATATTGTAGTTGACTGGGCTAAGCTAGGTGGCTTTTCTGCTGGTCTTACTTGAAGTCTGGTATCCATGAATGAAATCACCTAGAGGTTTGACTTGGAATCAGAGATAGTTAGGTTCGTTTCTTTGTGCATATGGAATCGGAACCTCTTCATCAACATAGCTGTGTTTTACACATGGGCTCCCAAGAACACAAAAATGGAAGCTTTCATAATTCCTGCTACATCCTACTAATTAAAGCAAGTCATTGGTCCAGCCCAGACCCAATCTGTGAAGGGACTACACAAAGGCATGAATAACAGGGCTTGTGAATCTTTGAAAACACAAAGTTTCCAAACTCCAAAGCTAGTTTCGGAGACTAACTACCATACTTTTCTGTTTGGCCTGCCATATGCCTAACTCACTTTAATGTTAACTCAAGACATGCTTTTCTGTGTCCCATTTTAGGCTGCTGTCATGGTGAGTGTTCATCAGACACTATGTTACCAAGTCCAAGCTCACTCTGCTCTCCTCACAACAGGTCAATAAATCAGAGAGGAGGTGTTGAGGCAAGGAATACAACTTTATTTGGTAAGCTGGCAGACAGAGAAGATGGCAGACTAAAGTCTCAATAACTTATTGGGCTTTGGATGCCAGTTTTTTTTTTTTATAACAGAGAGAGGGGGAAGAGATGAGGAAGTAAAGTAAAAAGGCCATAAGTTTTGCAAATATCACCTGGAATGGCCAGCCTCTGGGAGGGGATGTGTTAATTTCTTCTTTCTTGCAGCCATCCACAGGTGGACAGGGTCCAAATGTTTCCCTGAACAAAGGCACTTTGGTTTAACATTCAGGCAGAGGGGCAGCGTTCCCAGAGGCAGGCCATTATGTATAGACAGTATCCTTATAGTGAACAAAAGCAGCGGAAAGCAAGGGTAAAGTAAAAGAAACAGATCCAACATGTAGTCAGATTTGGCTCTTCCCTTTTACAACTATGGTTGGGGTCCCACTGTCTGCACGTGCTCTATTAGGTCACTCTGACCTGCAACACCAGCCATCATTAGTAGCATGAAGTAGAAGCACAGAAAGGTAGTTCCCTTAGTTCTGGCTGGGCAGGAGGGATTGTGAGTGTATACCACCCCTCAGTATTATGGCTTTGGGCGGACTCCTGCAGGCAGATGAAGGACACTTTTGTGACACTGCTGACTTGCCCACCTCCAGGGGCAGCAGTCAGTTGGTTGCTTTTTTTCCATTCAGAAACCCTGAAGTCATTTTAGACTCTGAGGTTGGTACAAAGGCTGCCCTCTCCCACATAGGGCTGCCTCTTTTCCTTTACTTGGGAAAACTTATATTTATTTTCTGTAGCTAGATTCCCTGCCAGAGGCAATGGTCCTAAGGTTCCCTTTCCAAACCTGGTACTTTTTTGTGATTAACTGCATCAACTATTAGACCATGAATGTTGCTGTAATGGAAAGTTCATGAAGAGATTCCACATTACATGTTTTATTACTAGTTTATCATGGACTATAGCCAGAGCTGGTTTAGTAGACATAAGACCTATGTATGTACTTGCACAGAGTCCCATGCTTAGAAGGCCCTGCACTTGGTTTAATGCTTTGTTGTTGCCATCTTGAAATTCATAATTACAATATTTCTTGAACTGAGACCCCCCTTATTCTCATTTTACACTGGGCCCCACAAGATATGTTGGTGATCTTAACTACACCAATGGTAGCCATTCATTTTATTTTTATGATTATTAATAATTCACAGTTAGCTCCTTGATGCAGACCTGGGCATAGATCTCCATCTGTCTTTGTCCTAGGAAAGGATAGCCCAGTACTGGGACCTACTAGAACTTAGCTACTGCACTGGAACATTGGGAGGGAAGTAACCAGGCTCATAGCCTTGCTTGCAGAGCTGTGGGGTGGGCGGATAGGAAGGACACAAAGAAAGGCTGACTCATATAGTATATCTATTGCCTACACAGAATTTCAGGCTTTTATCATCTTCTTTGTAATAGGTCAACTGTCCTACACGTACCACCTACCAAACCTCCTCCACATTTACCTGTGTATCCAGAACTATTAGCACTGGTTGAGTTGGTGCCAGCTCACTTGAGGAACAGAGTGCCAACAGATTTTCTGCCTCAGCAGCCCAGTCCCCAAATGCCTAAATACAGAGCTCATGTTCCACTGAATGCCATGAGAGTAAATCAGAGCATCCCACTGATTAAGGGCTTCCAACTTTCCTCTGACTTTAGATTCTCTGCACTTCTCATTTAAACTGCAATACCCTTCTTGTCAATCCTGCCACTCAGACCAAATTAATTATGCCAGGTCAAAGTCTGATCTATGTTTAAAGATTGCTAAGGATGACCCCAGGCTCACCTTACTTGGCTTTCATTTTGGTTTACTTCCAAATCAGTGAGTAACTCCTACCAAAGCTGAATGAGATAAGGATGCAAATGATGGGTGATCATCTTCAGTGTCTCTCCAGTTCCTCAGGGAGTTGAATTTTGGCAGTAAAATTCACTTTGCAACATGAGAAAAACTTTAATTGGAAGAAAAAGAAACTATAAGCCTATAAACTTGGGCTCAAAGGTCTACCTACTCTCATGAAGCCAAATTCTTTCAGCACCATAGTAAGCCATAGTTTTATGTTTCCTTTTTTTTTTTTTTTTGGCATTGTTAGGGACTCTGTAGGTATGGCCATGGCCTGCCACTTAAATCTGCTCTTTTCAATCTACACTCTCTAATAGATCTAATTCATTACTATGGCTTTAATGCCATCTATATCCTGACAACCATGATCTATTTAACAACTAATTTTGGACTCCAGACCTTTAGATTCAATTGCCAATGTCATAATGCTAGTTGACATTTATTCACAGGCTCCCTAAATGTATACGTTCAAACTCAGCTCTTTATTCCTTCTATTAAAATCCTCTTTTCCTGAATCTTCCCCATCTCAGTAAATGGCATTTCCATTCATCCATAGTTTCAGTTAGAAACTTAGGATTCATCCTCATATTCATTCCCCTTTATCTCTCTCATACAATCCATGACCATATCTTCTCTATTCCACTTAATTTTATTTTTAGTGTGTCCACTTTTCCCCATCCATCTCCTCTAAGCTAAAATCATTTTAGACCCAGGACAACTGCTATAGCTTTCTCACTGCATGATATTTCCTTTCATGTACTGCAGATCCCCTTCACACACAGAAACCAGAGAACTGTTTTGAAATGTAAATTAGAGCTCCTTTGCTTTCTTACACTTGTATTTTTACTATTCACATAGACAACTTTAAATTTTGATGAAGTTTGAAATATTATTCCAGAAAACTTTTGTATGAAGTAACATACAACCAGATAGCAAGAAGAAAAAAGTTTTATTTATCACTGTGTATGATAAATGAAACAATGAGTAAATAAAATTATACTTTTAATATTGACTTACAGTTTCAATTATCTCTGGGTATTTATATTTAATTGTTTTAGACTTCTTTAAATTATTTTCATGAGCTAATGATCCACAGCAGAATTTAAAAATTTACAGTATCCGGGCTTCCCTGGTGGCGCAGTGGTTGGGAGTCCGCCTGCCGATGCAGGGGACACGGGTTCATGCCCCATCTGGGAGGATCCCACATACCGTGGAGCGGCTGGGCCCGTGAGCCATGGCCACTGAGCCTGCGCGTCCGGAGCCTGTGCTCCTCAATGGGAGAGGCCGCAACAGTGAGAGGCCCGCGTACAGCAAAAAAAAAAAAAAAAAATTACAGTATCCTTCAATTTTGTTTATTTTATTAAAATCCAGTCCTTGTTCTAATTGCATTTCTTTTCTTCTCTAAAATACAAATAGTGGCACTTAAAATAACACTAACAATTGCAACACATCCAACCACTGACGATACCAAGGTAGAAATGTGAACTCTGGGATTTGGATGACTTTCACCAGCACTGGGATCTGCTTGAAGAATAAACAAAGCTACTTGTGCAATGTTGGATACTTTTGATGTCAAATTGCTTTTATCCACACTTTGAATAGTAATGAAAACGTGGGTTGCATTTTCTTCTGAGATATTTTCTGGTTTGAATGCAAAGGTTTCCTTGGAGTTGGCCTCGTTTGGTAACAGATCAGTAGTGTTTACTTGCAGCGCATCATCAAAATTATCCCTTAGATCCAGGATGCTTCCACTTATTCTTATGATATACTGTTGAACTAAGGAAAAAAATGTTATAAATGATGTAGGAACTGGAGCATCCATTAAAAAATCCTTTTTATTAATTCTTCTCAAAAATATTTAGAATGCAAGCTTATACTCATATCCAAAGCCGTATTTAGTTTTCCATAAAAGCTGAATTCTGCCAAATGCTACCTTCTCTGCATGAAAAGTGGCGACATGTTAAAATGTGTCACATTTATGATTCAGAACATGAGATTATAAAACTAATACTTTTCTGAGCTACTAGTTTAAAATTATTTTCCTCTTACCCACCCATACACCATTGCTTTTGAAACGAGTACCTTTCACTTAATCAATACTGTATGAACTTCATCCTTACCTTTTCCAACATCAAAATCATCTCCTGGTGCTGTCCATGTTATTCTGATCTCATCCCCATCAGGTGTGGCTTCAAGGTCTGTGATTTGACTTGGTGGGTAGAGGTCAGGTAAGGGAAGTTTTGAAACATTTGAAACCACAAATGCACCTCCAGGTGCTGTTCTGGTGAAACTCTCCAAGTTTGTCTGAGTGTCCTCATCAGTTTCAGGTCTTGGTGGATTCTCTTCAGTTTTCCCTGCATTAAAATTTTCTTTGTTTATAATGAGCATAATACTATTAGTATTTTCATTTGAATTCCCCATCCCACTTGTCTTCTTTTTTTTCTTACACTCAGTCACATTTTATCAAGTTTGGTTATAAACTCATAAGTCAAAATAGCAGAGAAAGAAAAATATATGTAAAATATAGTTGTATAAAATAAAAATATAGCCTAGAGATATTTTTGAAAGGTTATGAAAAATCATTTACTCAATATTATTTTTGATGAACTTTACTGATATATATTTGAATATATAAGACATAATTGAGCAGAACTTTGGTTTTCTTCTAGTTATATATTACCTATTACTCCTTTTACCATTCTTATGTCACAGAAATTATAAAGGTAGTTTGGTAAATCAGAGGCTCCCTGGGCATGGGTGACCCTGTTCTTGGAGAGTCATGAGATTCATTGACTTTGTGCTTTTACACTCTTTGGCAGGAGAATTCTTTCTCTAACATCCTGACCAGGATATTGTAGGATAGAATCAGATAACTAACTGATTTGGAATTAATGGTGCACAGTAAAAAATGATGCACAATGACTATCTTTTTAAAAGGAATTGCTTTACCTCCCAGATTATTTCCAAGCTGGGAGTAAACCTGGGGAAATTCTTCCAGTCCCCTTCCAACCATTTCTCTCCCTCCCTGTTGCAAGTTCTAAGGAACACTACTTCTGATCATATTCCAATTGCCAACTGAACATTCCCAGACGTCTTAAAGTAAGGGACAAGATGAAGTAAAGCTAGAAAAGAATATATATTTTTCTAACTAATTCTTTCAGAGTTACTTTGTTGATACGGAAGCAGATACAACTATATATTCTTTTTTATTATCATAAAATAAACATAACATAAAATTTACCATTTTAGCCGTTGTTAGGTATATCGTTCAATGTCATTGTCTTAGCCCATTGGACTGCTTTAACAAAATACCATAAACTGACTGACTTATAAACAAAAAACATTTATGTCTCACAGTTCTGGAGGCTGGGAAGTCTAAGATCAAGGTACTGGCAGATTCAGTGTCTGGTGAGAGCCCGCTTCTTGCTTCATAGTTAGCCATCTTCTCTCTGTGTCCTCACATGGTAGAAGGATGAGGGAGTTTTCTAGGGTCTCTTTTATAAAGCACTAATCCCATTCATCAGGACTCTACCGTCATGGCCTAAACACCTCCCAGAGGCCTTACCTCTAAATACCATCATATTTAGGCATTAGGTTTCAGCATATGAATTTTAGGGGCACACAAACATTCAGTCTATAGCAAGCGTTAAGTAAGTACACTCACACTGTGCAACCATCACCACTATCCATCTCTAGAATTTTCAGCATCCCAAATGTTGAAATTCTGGACCAGACAAACAATAGCTCCCCTTTCCTATCTCTTCTCAGCCCCTGGTAACAACTTTATGTTCTACGTATGTCTCAATGTATTTGACTATGGTAGGTACCTCATAGAAGTGGAATCATAAAATATTTGTCCTTTGTGTCTGGCTTATTTCACTTAGCATAGTGTCTTCAAGTTACATCCATGTTTTAGCATATGTCAGAATTTCATTCCTTTATAAGGCTGAATACTATTGCATTGTAAGTATATACCATATTTTGTGTATCCATTTATCTGTCAAAGAATTTTGGATTGTTTCTACCTTTTTGCTACTGAAGTTAATAATACTACTATGGACACAGGTGTACAAATATCTCATTGAGACAATTCTTTCAGTTCTTTTGAGTATGTACCCAGAAGTGGAATTGTTGGATCAAATTGTAATTCTGTGTTGAATTTTTAAAAGAATACCCATACTGTTTTCCATAGCAGTTGCACCATTTTATGTTCCTACCAGCTGTGCACAAATGTTGCTGTTACTCCATTACCTCACTAACACTTGTTATTTTCTGTTGTCATCCTAATGGACGTGAGGTGGTATCTCATTGTTGTTTTGATTTGCATTTCTCTAATCAATAGGGATGCTGAGCATCTTTTCATGTACTTATGGCCATTTGTATGTATCCTTTGGAGAAATATTGATTCAAGTCCTTTGCCTGTTTTTGAATCAGGTTGTTGTTTTTTTGTTGTTCAGCTTTAGGAGTTCTTTATACTCTGGATATTAACCCCTTATTAGGTATATGTTATGCAAACATTTCTTCCTATTTCATAGGTTGCCTTTCACTCCATTAATAATAGTCTTCTTTGGTGCACAGTTTTTAATTTAATCTATTTTAACTTCTGTTGCCTGTGTTTCTGGTGTCATCCAAGAAATCAAATCTAATGACATAAAGATTTTCTCCTGTGTTCTCTTCTAAGAGTTTTATAGTTTTATCACTAACACTTAGGTCTTTGATTCACTTTGAGTTAATTTTTGCATATGGGATAAGGAAACAGTCCAAATTCTTTTTTTTTTTTTGCATGTAGATATTCAATTTGCCCAACACCATTTGTTGAAAAGACGGTTCTTTCCCAATTGAATGGTATTGGCATCCTCATCAAGGATCATTTGATCACATATACAAGGGTTTATTTCTGGGTTCTCTATTGTATTCCATTGGTCTATATGTCTTTATGCCAGTACCACACTGTTTTGATTAGTGTAGCTTTGTAGATAATTTAGAAATCAGGAATTATGACCCCTGCGATTTTGTTTTTCAAGATTGTTTTGGCTATTCGGGGGTTCCCTGAGATTCCATGTAAATTTTACAATGGGTTGGGGGAGGAACCAAGATGGCGGAGTAGAAGGACGTGCTCTCACTCCCTCTTGTGAAAACATCAGAATCATAACTAGCTGCTGGACAATCATTGACAGGAAGACATTGGAACTCACTGAAAAAGATACCCCACATCCAAAGACAAAGGAGAAGCCACAATGAGACAGTAGGAGGGGTGCAATCACAGTAAAATCAAATCCCATAACTGCTGGGTGGGTGACTCACAGACTGGAGAACACTTATACCACAGAAATCCACCCACTGGAGTGAAGGGTCTGAGCCCCATGACAGGCTTCCGAACCTGGTGGTCTGGCGAGAGGAGGAATTCCTAGAGAATCAGACCTTTAATCCTAGTGGGAATTGATTGCAGGACTTTGACAGGACTGGGGGAGACAGAGACCCTACTCCTGAAGGGCACACACAAAGTAGTGTGTGCATTGGGACCCAGGGGAAGGAGCAGTGACCCTGGGGGAGACTGAACCAGACCTACCTGCTAGTGCTGCAGGGTCTCCTGCAGAGGCAGGGGTGGCTGTGGCTAACCATGGCGACAAGAACACTGGTAGCAGAAGTTCTGGGAAGTACTCCTTGGCGTGAGCCCTCCCACAGTCTGTCATTAGCCTCACCAAAGAGCCCAGGTGGGCTCCAGTGTTGGGTTGCCTCAGGCCAAACAACCAACAGGGAGGGAACCCAGCCCCACCAACAGCAGTCAAGCTGATTAAAGTTTTACTGTGCTCTGCCCAACAGAGCAACAGTCAGCTCTACCTACCACCAGTCCCTCCCATCAGGAAACTTACACAAGCTTCTTAGATAGCCTCATCGACCAGAGGGCAGACAGCAGAAGCAAGAAGAACTACAATCCTGTAGCCTGTGGAACAAAAACCACATTCACAGAAAGATAGACAAGATGAAAAGACAGAGGGCTATGTACCAGATGAAGGAACAAGATAAAACCCCAGAAAAACAATGAAATGAAGTGGAGATAGGCAACTTTCCAGAAAAAGAATTCAGAATAATGATAGTGAAGATGATCCAGGACCTCGGAAAAAGAATGGAGGCAAAGATCGAGAAGATGCAAGAAATGTTTAACAAAGACCTAAAGAATTAAAGAACAAACAAACGGAGATGAACAATACAGTAACTGAAATGAAACAATAGTAGAATAACTGAGGCAGAAGAACGGTTAAGTGACCTGGAAGAGAGAATGGTGGGATTCACTGCTACAGAACAGAATAAAGAAAAAAGGATGAAAAGAAATGAAGACAGCCTAAGAGACCTCTGGGACAACATGAAACATAACAACATTCGCATTATAGGGGTCCCAGAAGGAGAAGAAAGAGAGAAAGGACCCGAGAAAATATTTGAAGAGATTATAGTCGAAAACTTCCCTAACATGGGAAAGGAAATAGCTACCCAAGTACAGGAAGTGCAGAGAATCCCAGGCAGGATAATCCCAAGGAGAAACACACTGAGACACATAGTAATCAAATGGGCAAAATTTAAAGACAAAGAAAAATTATTGAAAGCAGCAAGGGAAAAATGACAAATAACATACAAGGGAGCTCCCATAAGGTTAACAGCTGATTTCTCAGCAGAAACTTTACAAGCCAGAGGGGAGTGGTATGGTATACTTAAAGTGATGAAAGGGAAGAACCTACAACCAAGATTACTCTACCTGGCAAGGATCTCATTCAGATTCGATGGAGAAATCAAAAGCTTTCCGGACAAGCAAAAGCTAAGAGAATTCAGCACCACCATACCAGCTCTCCAACAAATGCTAAAGGAACTTCTCTAAGTGGGATACACAAGAGAAGAAAAGGACTTACAAAAACAAACCCAAAACAATTAAGAAAATGTTCATAGGAACATACATATCGATAACTACCTTAAACATGAATGGATTAAATGCTCCACCCAATGGACACAGGCTTGCTGAATGGATACAAAAACAAGACCCATATATATGCTGTCTACAAGAGACCCACTTCAGACCTAGGGACACATACAGACTGAAAGTGAAGGGATGGAAAAAGATATTCCATGAAAATGGAAATCAAAAGAAAGCTGGAGTAGCAATATGCGTATCAGATAAAATAGACTTTAAAATAAAGAATGTTACAAGAGACAAGGAAGGACACTACATAATGATCAAGGGATCAATCCAAGAAGAAGATATAACAATTATAAATATATATGCACCCAACATAGCAGCACCTCAATACATAAGGCAACTGCTAACAGCTCTAAAAGAGGAAATCGATGGTAACACAATAATAGTGGGGGACTATAACACCTCACTTACACCAATGGACAGATCATCCAAAATGAAAATAAGGAAACAGAAGCTTTAAATGACACAATAGACCAGATAGATGTAATTGATATTTATAGGACATTCCATCCAAAAACAGCAGATTACACTTCTCAAGTGTGCATGGAACATTCTCCAGCATAGATCACATCTTGGGTCACAAATCAAGCCTCAGTAAATTTAAGAAAATTGAAATCATATCAAGCATCTTTTCTGACCACAACGCCATGAGATTAGAAATGAATTACAGGGAAAATAACATAAAATACACAAATACATGGAGGCTAAACAATACGTTACTAAATAACCAAGAGATCACTGACAATGACAAATGACAATGGAAACACAACAATCCAAAACCTATGGGATGCAGCAAAAGCAGTTCAAAGAGGGAAGTTTATAGCTATACAAGCCTACCTCAAGAAACAAGAGAAATCTCAAATAAACAAACTAACCTTACACCTAAAGGAACTAGAGAAAGAAGAACAAACAAAACCCAAAGTTAGCAGAAGGAAAGAAGTCATAAAAATCAGAGCAGTAATAAATGAAATAGAAACAAAGAAAACAATAGCAAAGATCAATAAAACTAAAAGCTGCTTCTTTGAGAAGACAAACAAAATTGATAAACCATTAGCCAGACTCATCAAAAAAAAAAAGAGGGAGAGGACTCAAATCAATAAAATTAGAAATGAATAACGAAAAGTTACAACAGACACTACAGAAATACAAAGCATCTTAAGAGACTACTACAAGTAACTGTATGCCAATAAAATGGACAACCTGGAAGAAATGGACAAATTCTTACAAAGGTATAACCTTCCAAGACTGAAACAGGAAGAAACAGAAAATATGAACAGACAAATCAGAAGTAATGAAATTGAAAATCTGATTAAAAATCTTCCAACAAGCAAAAGTCCAGGACCAGATGGCTTCACAGGTGAATTCTGTCAAACATTTAGAGAAGAGCTAACACCCATCCTTCTCAAACTCTTCCCAAAAATTGCAGAGGAAGGAACACTCCCAAACTCATTCTATGAGGCCACCATCACCCTGTTACCAAAACCAGACAAAGATACTGCAAAAAAAGAAAATTACAGACCAATATCACTGATGAATATAGATGCAAACATCATCAACAAAATACTAGCAAACAGAATCCAACAACACATTAAAAGGATCATACACCATGAACAAGTGGGATTTATCCCAGGGATGCAAGGTTTCTTTAACATAATGCAAATCAATCAATGTGATACACCATATTAACAAATTGAAGATAAAAACCATATGATCATTTCAATAGATGGAGAAAAAGCTTTTGACAAAATTCAACACCCATTTATGATAAAAGCTCTCCAGAAAGTGGGCATAGAGGGAACCTACCTCAACATAATAAAGGCCATATACGACAAACCCACAGCCAACATCATTCTGAATGGTGAAACATTGAAAGCATTTCCTCTAAGATCAGGAACAAGACAAGGATGTCCACTCTCACCACTATTATTCAACATAGTTTTGGAAGTCCTAGCTACAGCAATCAGAGAAGAAAAACAAGTAAAAGGAATACAAATTGGAAAAGAAGAAGTAAAACTGTCACTGTTTGAAGATGACAGGATACTATACATAGAGAATCCTTAAAAATGCCACCTAGAAAACTACTAAAACTAATCAATGAATTTGGTATAGTTGCAGGATACAAAGTTAGCGCACTGAAATTTCTTGCATTCCTATAAACTAATGATGAAAAATCTGAAAGAGAAATTAAGAAAACACTCCCATTTACCATTGCAACAAAAAGAATAAAATACCTAGGAATAAACCTACACTAGGGAGACAAAAGACCTGAATGCAGAAAACTATAAGACACTGATGAAAGAAATTAAAGATACCAACAGCTGGAGAGATATACCATGTTCTTGGATTGGAAGAATCAATATTGTGAAAATGACTATACTACCCAAAGCAATCTACAGATTCAATGCAATCCCTACCAAATTACCAATGGCATTTTTTAGGGAGCTAGAACAAATAATCTTAAAATTTGTATGGAAACACAAAAGACCCCGAATAGCCAAAGAAGTCTTAAGGGAGAAAAACGGAGCTGGAGGAATCAGACTCCCTGACTTCAGACTATACTACAAAGCTACAGTAATCAAGCCAATATGGTACTGGCACAAAAACAGAAACATAGATCAGTGGAACAAGATAGAAAGCTCAGAGATAAACCCACACACCTATGGTCAACTAATCTATGACAAAGGCGCAAGGATATACAATGGAGAAAAGACAGTCTCTTCAATAAGTGGTGCTGGGAAAACTGGACAGCTACATGTAAAAGAATGAAATTAGAACACTCCCTAACACCATATCTAAAAACAAACTCAAAATGAATTCAAGACCTAAATGTAAGACCAGACAGTATAAAACTCTTAGAGGAAAACATAGGAAAAACACTCTTTGACATAAATCACAGCACGATCTTTTTTGATCTACCTCCTAGAGTAATGGAAATAAAAACAAAAATAAACAAATGGGACCTAATGAAACTTAAAAGCTTTTGCACAGCAAAGGAAACTACAGACAAGACAAAAAGACAACCCTCAGAATGGGAGGAAATATTTGCAAACGAATCAACAGACAAAGGATTAATCTCCAAAATACATAAACAGCTCATGCAGCTCAATATTAAAGAAACAAACAACCCAATCCAAAAATCAGATTGCCCTAATGTCAGATTGCCCTAACGTCAGATTGCCCTAACAGAATGTCACAGAAACTAAAATGAGGATTGGCCCAAAATGGAATCATACCATAAACTTATTTATTGCTCTAAAAATTGGTGACTGTTGCTGCATTAGCATATTCATTTATTTAAGAAACATTTATTTTGCACTGAATTTTGCATAACAAGACAAAATCACAAAAGTGGGACTTTATAGACACTTATTCATCCATCAATTTATTCATATTAACTGATTCATTAAGAAAATTAATTGAGCTTCTTTCTATATGTTTAAGACTGTGCTTCTTAGAATTAATTATGTTATAATTAGGCAGCAATATGTACAGTAGAAATTAACATAGAAATATCCTTAAAAATTAAGAAAGCCAAACTTTTTTTGTTGCTGAACAATTGTTTTTGCTGAACAATTTTCACCTGAAATGCAGATTAAATTCCAGAGCAGATGGATGTTCCTCCTGAAGCTTCTGTAGGGAAGCTCTCCAAGAGCTTTCTTCTTTCATTGTTGCTTATTATTTGGATTAGCTTACTTCTGATGTGGGAAGTACTACAAAGTCAACTATCCCCACCCAGCATCCATTTTCAATGGTCTGCTGCTTGATTCATTCGATTTAGGCGATTAGAACCCTGAATAAAAAAGGATAAGAAAAACAACCAAGTGGTTTTTGACTGGCAAATGATAACAGATAACATAGAATGTGTGTTCATAAGAACTTTCGATGAACAGTAATTAGTGTTATTAAATAAGGCAATTATAAATTTGTTGAGTTGTTAAAACTGAAAAATATAGTTATATGTAGTATGAGACATATGATAGTATGGAAAAGAGCACACACTTTTAACTAGAGCTGATTTGGGGCTATAAACTGCACAAATAAGAGCTGAAGGGTAAGGTGGCGTTTGGGTTGAAATCAAAACTTAGAGACTGTAATTATTCTTTAAGGCCTCTGTACCAGTTGTCTCAAAATGAAACCATTCCCCAGAGCTGGCAGAATCAATCCAGACTGTAGTGGATGGACTCTGATTAGTGAGTGAAATCTCCCCATCCACTGGGGACTAGACTTTCCAAAGGGTGAAACTTACCAGACATGCAGCTGAATCCTGAGAGGTCAAATCCCTACTTCTGCCCATTCCTCTTTACCTCTCCCCAGCACTTTTCCACCAGTGGATTGGTTGGAATTGGCTCTTTGGTAACCCATCAGGGCTCTCATCTCTCTTCCTAGGCCATTGAAGCCAGTCCCCTTTACACACTTTTCTTCTAGCCTCATCACTGCTCTGATCTGTGGTATCTCCTCCCAACACTTGCCCAAATTTCCCCATGAAGCTTACCTTCATGTTTTCAGACTTATCAAGAACTAAGCACACAATTCTTTCACTGATCCTCAGCAATGAGAAGGCGGGTGGAGGGGGTGCTGCCACCATAGGCACAGTGTCTTTAAAATCCTCAGAATTGCTGATCACCTCCCAAGTGCTTCTGAAATTGCACATTTTATTTTGTAGGCTTGGAGATTCTCAGTTATGGTTTTTTTCATTACAGAATTCAATGATCTAAAAGTTTAATATGATGAAAAAAGTTTTATATACAATGCATTTAAAGATATAAGTACATACCTGACAAAAATTAAGATCTGTTCTGCAAATTTTTTGTTTGTTGAATGAAATACGATTCAATGAGGAGTCAATATCATAGCAATGTAGATTTTCAATAATAATGATAGTAATAATAATAGTAATAATAACAAATAACACTAGTTAAGTGCTTTACTATGTAGCAGCCAATGTTCAAAGAACTCTATACTAATACATCTAGTCCCTCAGGTCACTTGCACAGATATTTTATAAACATGAGGACAGGTCCTTTGATTGTAAGTATACAATCTAAAGTAATGATTGGTATACTTATAGAATCAATACCTTGCATAAACATTATGGATGTCTTTTCAGTTTGATATTTATAAGGGAAGAACTGACAATCTTTTTCATACAGTTTTGTCTTAGAATCAATTTTGCATCTATTAGTTACACAGCTGTTTTCTTTACACTTATAAACTCTATTTATACCAGTAATATCTGTAGAACACCTGAAAATAGGACAGTTAGTCTTTGAAGCAACCTAACCATTAACAGTTTTTGAAAATCTTAAGTGTTTCTATCCACAATGATCCTTATATAAAGGTTTTTATTCTGATTTGTGTACTATACACATAATATTCTGACAGCAAAGTTCAAGGGTTTCTACCAGAGCAGTTATCTATTTTTCAAGAAATTTTAAATGGGACCTGCAGATATGTACAATGACTGAGTTTTCTGCTTATATTAAAGCTGCTGCTGTGTTGCGTAGACTCAAATGGCTGGAGGTAGTCCTTTTTCAAACATTTCTCCTGGTGGCTTTGAGACAGTAAATGGACTGTAGGCATCTGGAGGAGAGAACTTGTAAACCCATTTACTCTCAATATCACCTTAGCTTAAAGATAGATTTGCCCTTAGAGAAGTTACCCCTCTAGAGAATGGGTGTGTTGCAACCACAAGTGTTGTGATTATTGAGGAATATTGCTATTCAAAAGAATTTGTGGCTGGAAACAAAGAGTGAGGTGTTGCCAAGGTCAGCAGATCGTAGAGTAAAAAATGGTGGGAGCATTGTAGACATATGCTTTATTGCATGAAATTGGCCACAGGTGGCAGTGATTACAATACATATGCTGGGATGCAAATATATCCAATTTTTAAAATGTGTTTCCAGTTCAAATTCAGAAAGTGATAATTAGATTTCATTCAATCATTTAGGGGGTTTCCTAAGCATGTCTATGTTTCTGTTGCCCCAAAGCTCAGGGAACATATGGTGCTATCTATATTAAGAACCATGATGAATATTCTGTAGCAGAGACTAGGCATTTAGGGGGAAAATGATGTAAACAAAGGTAATCAATGTAATATTCTTTAAAATAGGTGTCCCGAAACTGATGCGATAGGGGCCTTCCTTGAAATCATGTATCTTTCAGCTTGTACATTTGTGACTAGTCCTCAGCCCCAGTAGGGCTTCTAACATTGATGGCACCTAATTTTAAACCAATCCTCAAACTATTCTGCTATCGTCATCTCAGAACCCAGAGGATTGTCTATTAACTGTGATGTTAGATTGGTATTTCAAAGTGAACCTTAAATCCCAAGAAATTCCTGTTTGGTTCTTTGAAACTGGTTGATTTCCTACTCAGCCAGCATTTGCCACTTCTTCTTACCCATTTTCCCCCATCTTTTTGTAATGTAAGTAATTTTGATCTCCTAGCATGTAACACAAACCTTTACATAGAGCACAAACTTCAGTGCAAATGAATTCTGGCAGCTGTGGTAGAGAGGTGAAAAATATGTCAACTTGGCTACCAAATGTTCTTGAAGTTATGTATATTTTACATAGACAACCAGCTAATTTAAGATACATTTTTCTAACAAAACAGAAAAGCACTGTTTTGTGATATAGCATCTGTTACCTGCATTGGCACAAAAGTGAATAAATGGCTTTTGAAAGAAATCAACTAAGGAAAACAAGAAGTTACAGCCTGAAGTAATTTAAGGCAATTTAAATAGTCATGCCTTGTTGCTTCAATTTTCTTTGACTTAGCGCTGTAGAAAGGCTCATCATCATTGTACTCATCAAACACTCCCCAGCGGCGATGGGCCCACTCATGGACAAACACTCTTCCTGTGGGAAAATATTTCAAATACATTATCATAATTCAAGTGACCAAATTTATCTCAAATATTTTTAAAGGCCTTTTTTTCCTATTACAATTATTTGGATTTAAATGACTGCCATTGTTTATAATTTCTTTATATTACATGACATTACAGTATACTATAAAGTGTATTTTTTAGTCCACAGCATGTTAAATCAGTAAAACATTTCTAGAGCATTTTCTATGGCCCCAATACACTGAGCTTTGGGTATCTGTAGCTATATAGTAGGGGAGACTGACATAAACAACATAATTAGACTGCGAACCTCCTTCAGTTCAGGAAATGTAATATTCTTCTTTGTATCATTCATCCTTCCATACATCCACCCAATTTTTCAATTATTATCTTATTCATTCAACATTTATTGCCTCTTCTTAGCTGTGTATCCTTAGACAAGTTTCTTAACCTCTCTATGCCTCAGTGTCATATCTGTAAAATGCATTCTCATTGAGAACGAAATTTTCTCCAAAGTGGTAAAAATTGGTACCAGGGGTTAATAAATCTTAGGAATTACAATGGTGTGTGTATCTCTTAAGCTCAATACCTGGCAACATAGGTAGATATATAGTACATGTGAGGTATTAAAATGTCACGGGACGCATTCGGAAAAACAAGTCTAAAAAGGCTCCTCCAGTGGGCAATAATGAAAAAAAGATTGAGAAACACTGCTATAAAACATAAAAAATTGTGGTGATGTTGAAATGAATTGACTCATTTAAAGTGCTTAGCATATAGGTAGCATTCATTATATAACCATTATTTCTATTATTAATTATATATATTTAGCACTGTACTATGTACCTGAAAATATAAAGATGAGTAATATATTGTCCTTGAGTTGGAGCTGCTTAGAGACAAAGGGATATAATTAAAACTTCTTTTCCAAGGAATTCAGGGTGAATGGAAGGATATAGATAAATCAACAGATTGAGTTGCAGGAAGAAGCAATAAGGGGAAATATAAGGGGGGGGTTTTGCTTTAGCAATAATGAGTAAAAACTTTTGAGGAAATGAAGATGCAGAGAGATAGGAAATAGATTCTGTTCTGTTACAAGATATGTTTATGTAAAACAGATTAGCTCATGTGAGATCTGAAAATAGGAGGAAAATATAAGTATTATGAAGATTTTATGTTTTGTCTTTTAGTCTTTGTTACTCAAAATGTAGTCCTTCTGGACCACATCAAGATCCCCTGGAAGCTTGTTAGATGTGAAGTATCTCAGGCTCACTCCGGACCTAGAGAATCAAAATCTGTATATTAACAAGATCCCTCCATAGTTCCTATACACATTCAATTTTAGAGATACTGGTTTAAGTTTCCTAGGCAACGGTTACCAGAATATTGGGAGTAGAATTATAACCTTTGGTATGGAAGAAAAAGTCCTCATATCAACTACTGTAATAGGAATTTAATGGATTATAAGAAAATGTAAAGCTGCCTGCACTTGCAGCTCTCTTCTCATAAAGTTCTACTCTCAGACTTGTTTCATTCTCAGCTGATAATAGGTTGCCCTACTTCCCATGCCCATCTTAAAAGCAGTGCCTTTGGCTTAGAATTCCTTCCATTCCTGTCTACATTTTCTAAGTTCCCACCAGCCATTTTCACTTTTTAAAAAGCATTTCAACTTTATATGAGTGTATGTTGATATCTGTTGTGGCAGCAAAACTTAGAGGTTGCCAGCGTGGCCCAAATCATCTCTCTAGGTACTATTGTTATTGTTGTAATTGTTATTATTATAAATTGAATAGGTTTTGAGGAATCTTTTTCTAATCTTATTTTTCCAGAAACCTGTTGTTTTAGGGTATATTTTTGCAGAATGTGAGATTTTTTTCTTATGAACACATATCTCATTATGGGAAAAACACCTGACTGGGAGGAAGAGAGGAAACAAAAATGGGAAACAGCTGAAGTGAGGGGACTGAGAAAAGAACAAGAGCTCAGTCCTCAATGGGGACATTGCCTTTAACAACTAGAGAATAATTGGCTTTAAGGTTTGGAGAAAATAATATCTTCTAACAAGTGGAGATGGGGGTAATGAAGGTAGACATGAGTTTGGAAGCAGAGAGGAAGTAGGGGCTCTGTTTTCCCAATAAAGGTCCCTCTGTTGTTTGTTGGGATTGAAAAGAGTAGCTAGAGATCTTGAGAAAAGTGGTGGAAGCTTTAAAACAGCTTCTATGCAGAATAAGAAGGGAGCTGAGAGAGATAAGTTCAAACATTATTGAGTAGCTTTGAGGGCTTCAGTGAGCTTTGAAAGCATATTTTTTTAAAGATACCAATTAATTTTATAATTTTGTTTCACAATCTTGGAAATATATTAATAGGAGCCAAAAGAAACTGGCTAGAAATTCAGTTCAACTGGCAAGTTGATTAAAACATAAGGATAAGAGTGCTAAGGGAGTTGAGCTATTTATACTTGTAGCTGACATGACTGACTTCATTGGACATGCCAGGTAGAAAAGAAAGTATATCTAGAAGGGCACAAAGGATTAGAGGTGGCAAGTACAACAAACATGGTAAGACCAAAGTATGGGGGAGAGATAAGATTGGGATGGGATAGGATGATGGAGCTTTCAAGATTGGGTCCAGGCAATGTTGAGGACCATGACTAGCTGACTGTTTGACAGAGATAAGAGACTTAATGAATGTTCGCTGAAGGGGCAGCGGAAGAGGAAGAAGTGGTTCTGGGCTGTACGAATTCAGGAAGGCTTTCATTGAGTAGTGACATGTGGGTTGGGCCTTCCTTTGACAATGATTTTCATTTTTACCTGAAAAATAATGTGCTTTCATTCATTTGAAACAATGATCTTAACTTCTTAGATTGAACTGGATGAAATTGCCATTTCTATAGGTAAAAACGATCACTTATAGACAAGTTCATCTGGTTCAAAGAATGGGTTGAATAATAGTATCAGCAACTAACAGCCTGTGAGCGTTTTCTCTTGGCCAGGAACTGTCATCTTGGCCCTTTTTAGGGGCCACGAATCTGCCTTCCATGGAGGTGGCAGGTGATTGATTAATATCCAGCAGTGGAGAACTGAAAAATTAAAACCTGAAAAGTGTTCCTAAAGCAAAACATTTACTATGGCCATCCCATATTCAAATTTCTGTAGAGACCATACTGAGTACAATTACAAGGATGATCTAGTTTAATATTCCCAACATTTCTATAAGTTGGAGCTCCTCTATTCACCATTTTTTTTTTTTTTTTTTTTGCGTTACGCGGGCCTCTCAATGCTGTGGCCTCTCCCGCCGCGGAGCACAGGCTCCGGACGCGCAGGCCCAGCGGCCATGGCTCACGGGCCCAGCCGCTCCGCGGCATGTGGGATCTTCCCGGACCGGGGCACGAACCCGCGTCCCCTGCATTGGCAGGCGGACTCTCAACCACTGCGCCACCAGGGAAGCCCTATTCACCATTTTTTAAGAAATAAGTACAGAGAAGCTGGGTTGCTTGTCCAAAGTCACCCATAGCTGTAGGGGAGTCAGGATTTGACCCTAGGGACTCTGGCTCCAAGACTTGTGCACTGAACATGGATATAAAGCTGCATGTTGGAATCATGGCAAAATATTTGTTTTAACCAAAATTCCTACCTGATGGTCCAATTCATTTTGGTTTTTTCCAAGTACAAAGTCAGGGGTGAAATGAATGTATTCTCCTTTTTCTTCACAGGCAGTGAGCTGCTTAGTATATAGCTTATCTCAACCTGGGAGGGTAGGTGGTGTGACTAAAACATCAACCTGAGAACATTTTAAAAGATTTCTAAAACATCAGAATAGAAATGATAACATTTGTCCAAAAAACCCTGAAACGAGTAATTTAGGTCAAAACTGAGAAGCAGTAGAGAAAATATTTTTAAGAGAAGATTTTTGACTCTTACGTGTTTGTAGCTTTCAGGTTTTGGCCTCTTGTAATGAGTTTTGTTCTTCCAATTCTCTGGAATTAATATTGATACATTTTTTTAAAAAACCTTTTTTCGGTGGCTTCATGCAGATAAGTAGAAGCTGTAGTCACCATGTCCTATTATTATAGGAAAAAAAGAGAAGTGAGGATGGTCAAGGGAGAGAAGACTACATGAACAGGCATTCATCACAACAATTCTCACTTTCAGTCATTAATACAAAAAACGACTGACTGGTGAGTAGGGTTTCTGATTCAGAATTTGAAATCTGTCACCTGTCAGTCCAAAATTGTGGCTTAATTCTGCACATTTAACAGCTTTCAGTCTTCTATAATCCTACATCAAAAGTCAAATACTTATGTTTGGCATTACAAGGAATTGCTTAATATGATAAAGGGCATGGACTTTGGAAGCATCTAGACTTGGTTCCAATACTAGCTTAATACTCTGGCTTAAACCTTGGCTAGTTTATATGACTGCTTTGAATCTCAGTCTCCTTGTCTCCTTAATATACTATTACAACCTATCTTTAAGGTTGCCACAAACATGAAATTAGTTATAAACTACACATAGGCAGTCTTAAAACTCACTGATATCATTACTATTATAATTCCTAGTAGGGAACAGCCTTACCTGATGCAAGCTGAGGAAAACAGTTTATGGTGATGGCCCATAGAAGAGATTTTCCCTATATTCCCACCTCCCAGCAGAGGCAGCTGGGTTGGGAGCACTGCGAGTGGAGTAGTGGAAAAATTCATAGGAGAGACAGAGCTTTTTGATCATAGGCAGGGCTTCTTGCTCTGCCATCAAGCTGAAAATAATATCACCTTATATTGTTTAGTATCCCGAACCCCAAAATGTTATGATTAATGAGAGAAATTGTTCCTCCTTATTATCTAGTGGAGGAAACAGCTGGATGAAAGGTTGATTGGTAATCTATTCTGCATGATCAAATCCACTGAATAATTGAGGAATACTGGGTGCTGGATGACGATGTCAACCTCTTCATGTTGCTGGCAACACCACAGTCTACAGTATTGTTTATGTCAAAGTAGATCCTCCTCTCAATTCTTCCTGACCTAAGATACAATAGAACTATTCTTCAAGATTTCCAAGGGGTCCTTTCCTTTTCTCTGGAAGTTGCTCTAGTGTGCTCCTGATGTATTGAAGAGACCATTAAACTGATTGGGCTCAGGGCAGGGATCAGCCAGAAGCCAGAGTACAGAGAACTGATAACCAGAAGACTGGCTCTTGGTAGGATAGGGACTTCAGAGAGCTCCCAAAATAGGCTGGAGGTTACTTCTCAATTGATGATAATTATATTTTTCCAAGTGTTCAGGCCAAAACCCCTGAAGTTTTCTGTGATTCCTACTTTCCCTCCACCCCTCCTCTACCCCACACATCTAAACTATCAGCACATTTCTCTATGATACTCTCAGAATATGTCCAGAATCACACCACAGTAATGATCTCTACCACAATATCCCTGTTCCTAGTCACAATCAGTTCTCATCTGCAGCAGCTTTCTACCCAGTGTCCCTCTATACCTCTGTGCTGCAACAGAGCTTATACAAGATGAAGGGCAAGTGGAAGCCCTACACAGAGTTTCCTCAACACTGCCATCAGAATGATCTCAGAATAAGCAGAAGAGAGCACACCTTGCCTCTGCTCAGACTTCTATGGATTTCATCTCACTCAAAGTAAAAGCCCAAATCTTTCCGATGGCCTGAGCCTTGCTCCCTCTCCAACTTCAGCTCTCCCCAGCCTTCCTCCTACTCATTCACAGCTGTTTCCTTGGTCACATCAAGCATGCTGTCACCTCCATGCTGCTGTACCTACTGTCCCCTCCCGAGGTTTTCAGTGGGCTCTTCCCTCACTCATCTCAGGCCTCTGCCCAGATGTCACATCAACAGTGAGAACTTCCCTGACTACCCTGCATGAAACAGTAACCCACATTCTCTCCCTACCCCAGTCCCACCAACACTGCCTATCCCCCTTTGCTGATTTATTTTACTGGATAGCAACTTACTACCATTGGCCTTCTCTACGTTGACATGTTTTTATTATCTATATCATCTGAAAAGGATATATACTGCAGGAGATCAGGAGCTTTAAAAAAATTCACTGCTCTCTCTCCTGGCATGCCATAAGCAAGCATTCAATAAATAATTGTTTAAGGAACAGACGAGTCCAATTGCTAATTTACAGATGGAAAAACGGAGGATCCGGGAGGCCCCATGCCTTGTCTTTGGTCTTATGGTGAGACAGGGTAGAACACTGTATAGAACCTTCAATTCCCACTGCACTTTCCAGCATTGTCTTCCCTGTACCATGCTGCTTTTAAACTTCCTGGAGTACTAAGAAGTTTCCATTGCAATTATTAACTACTAACTTTTTTCTTCTCTACAATTCAAACAAGAGAAATTCCATTTCTTCCTTACCTTTATCTGTTCAGTTATTGTTTATGTTCTGGCAGAGCAGGGTCTATAGCAATGACAATGCCCTCATAGCCATTGTTATTCAGCCGAACAAGGGGAGTATTGGACCCCTGCAGCAGCTATAGGACTAAGAGGAAGACAAAACTTCTGAATAACCCCATTGTTCCTCTTGAGTTGATCCTGATCCCAACTTTGGTTTGTTCAAGAGGCTTTTCTCTCTCACCCTCTCCAGTTCTCTCTCTTTCTCTCTTTGTTTCTCTCTGTCTCTCTCTCTCTTTTTAGGAGTATATATGTATATATTTTATCAGCGTTGGCTGATTATGGGATATTAACAGTATAAAGGTCAGTGTTTGGAAAGTGGGAATGTACTTGGCTTCTGGGTACACAGTTGTTTTATGTTATTGTAAAAGTGATCAAGAAGCATACTAGAAATCGGATCTTTTTATAAAATTCTTTGCACATTTTCTTCTTGGGATACATTTTCTATACTAATACTTGTTAATTTTTTAAGTGTAGACAAATGCTTATTACTTTCTATAGCAAGTTATGTGAAAATTAATAAAATTTGTAATAAAGTTGATAGAAACAGAAGTGATGGTGGTGTCTCTCAATTTTAGAAGTGGTTTTATTATTAAATTATTTACCAGGAGTATAAATATTGGAATATTATGTAAGATTTTTAAATGTAAATAATACCAAATTGGGTGATTTGGCTTAGAGACCTAAGTGAAAAAAAATTTTTTTTAATTGAAACATAGTTGATTTACAATATGTACAACATAGTGATTCAGTATTTTTGCAGATTCTATTCCATTATAGGTTATTACAAGATAATGGGTATAACTCCCTGTGCTATACAGTGTATCCTTGCTGCTTATCTATTTTATATATAGTAGTTTGTATCTGTTAATCCCATACCCCTAGTCTGTCCCTCGCCTCTTCTTTCTCCCCTGTGGTAACCACAAGTTTCTTTTCTATGTCTGTGAGTCTTTTTCTGTTTTGTTTTACATTCATTTGTATTATTTTTTAGATTTCACATATAAGTGATAGCATATCATATTTGTCTTTGTCTGCTTTACTTCACAAAGTGTAATATTCTCTAGTTCCATCCAGTTTGATGCAAATGGCAGTATTTCATTCTTTTTAATGGCTGCGTTTTATATATATATATATGTATATACACATATATACGCGCGCACGCACACACACACACACACACACACACACACCACATCTTCTTGATCCAATTCTCTGTTGGTTTCCTTCCATGTCTTGGCTATTGTAAATAGTGCTGCTGTGACCATATGAGTGCACGTATAATTTGAATTAGTGTTTTTGATCTTTTTGGATATATACCCAGGAGTGGAATTGCTGGATCATATAGTAGTTTTATTTTTAGTTTTTTAAAGGAGCTTCCACACTGTTTTCCCTAGTGGCTGCACCAATTTACATTTTTGCCAACAGTGTATAAGGATTCCCTTTCCTCCACAACCTCTCTGACATTTGTTATTTGTAGACTTTTTGACAGGTGAGTGATGATACCACATTGTGGTTTCGATTTGCATTTCTCTAATAATTAGTGATGTTGAGCATCCGTTCATGTGCCTATTAGCCATCTGGATGTCTTCTTTGGAATAATGTCTATTCAAGTCCTCTGTCAATTTTTTTATCGCATTGTTTACTTTTTTGATGTTGAGTGTATGAACTGTTTGTATATTTTGGATATTAACCCCTTGTTGGTCACATTATTTGACAATATTTTCCCCCATTCTGTAGGTTGTCTTTTCATTTTGTTGATGGTTTCCTTTGCTGTGCAAAAGCTTTTGAGTTTAATTAGGTCCCATTTGTTTATTTTTACTTTTACTTCTTTGACTTAGGAGACTGATCCAAGGAAATATTGCTATGATTTATATCAAAGGGTGTTTCACCTATGTTCTCTTCCAGGAGTTTTATGGTTTTGGGTCTTTCATTTAGGTCTTTAATCCATTTAGAGTTTATTTTTGTATGTAGTGTGAGGGAATGGTTATTTATTTATTTATTTTTGCTGCACTGGGTCTTAGTTGCGGCATGTGGGATATTTTAGTTGCAGCATGCGGACTCTTAGTTGTGGCATGCAAACTCTTAGCTGTAGCATGCATGTGGGATCTAGCTCTCCGACCAGGAATTGAACCCAGGCCCCCGGCACTGGGAGCGCAGAGTCTTACACACTGAACCACCAGGGAAGTCCGTGTGAGGGAATGTTCTAACTTCATTGTTTTACATGTAGCTATCCAGTTTTCACAGCACTGCTTGTTGAAGAGATTGTCTTTTTTCCATTGTATATTCTTTCCTCCTTTGTTGAAGTTTATTTGACCATAGGTGCATGAGTTTATTTCTGGGCTCTCTATTCTGTTCCATTGATCTATATGTCTGTTTTTGTGCCAGTACCATGCTGTTTTGATTACTGTAGCTTTGTAGTATAGTCTGAAATCTGAGAGGGTTATATCTCCAGCTTTGCTCTTTTTGCTCAGGATTGCTCTGGCAATTCAAAGTCTTGTGGATCTATCTAAGTTTTAGGACTATGTGTTCTAGTTCGGGAGAGGTATACTTGGTATTTTGATAGGGATTGCATTAAATCTGTAGATTGCTTTGGATAGTATGGCCATTTTAATAATACTAATTATTCCAGTTCAACAGCATGGGATACCTTTCCATTTCTTTGAATCATCTTCAATTTCCTTTATAAACTTTTTTAGTTTTAAGAGTATAGGTTTTGGGACTTCCCTGGTGGCCCAGTGGTTAAGAATCCACCTTCCAATGCAGGGGATGTGGGTTCAATCCCTGGTCAGGGAATTAAGATCCCACACACCACAGGGCAACTCACCCTGCACACCACAACTAGAGAGAAGCCCACGTGCCACAACGAAGGTCCCATAACTAAGACCCGAAGTGGCCAAAAATAAAATAAAATAAAAAATAAATAAAATGTAAAAACCAAAAGAGTATAGGTCTTTCATCTCCTTTGTTAAGTTTATTCCTAAGCATTTTATTCTTTATGATGCAATTTTAAATGGGATTGTACCCTTGCTTTCTCTTTCTGATATTTCATTATTAGTGTATAGAAAAGCAACAGACTTCTGTATATTAATCTTGTACATGCTACCTTGCTGAATTCTCTTATTTAGTTCTAATAGTTTTAGGGTGGAGGCTATGGGGTTCTCTATATAGAGTATCATGTCATCCAAAAATAGTGACAGTTTTACATCTTCCCTTCCAATTTGGATACATTTTATTTCTTTTTTCTTGTCTCATTGCTGCAGTTAGGTTTTCCAGTACTATGCTAAATAGAAGCAACAAGAGAGGAGATCCTTGTCTTTTTCCTGAATTTAACAGGAAGGCTTTCAGCTTCTTGCCATTCAGTATTACGTTGGCTGTGGGTTTGTCATAAATGGCCTTTGTTGTATTGAGATATATTCCCTATATATCCACTTTGATGAGAATTTTTATCATGAATGTTGAATTTGTCGAATGCTTTTTCTGCTGCTATTGAGATTATGTGTTTTTTGTTTTTTAAAAAATTAATGTATCACATTGATTTATTTACCTGTGTTGAACCATCCTTGTGACCCTGAAATAAATCTAACTTCATCTTGCTGTATGATCCTTTTTATGTTTTATTGAATTAGGTTTGCTAATTTTTTTGAGGATTTTTGCATCTATAGTTAACAAAGATATTGGCCTATAATTTTCTTATTTGCAGTGTCTTTGCCTGGTTTTGGTATCAGGGTAATGGTTGCCTTGTAAAATGAATTTGAGAGTGTTCATTCCTCTTCAATTTTTAAGAGCAGTTTGAGAAGGATAGGTATAATATTTTTTTTATATCGTTGGTAAAATTCTCCATGAAGCTGTCTGGGCCTGGACCTTTGTTTGTAGGGAGTTTCTATTTGTTTGCATTTTTACATATTCTATTTCTCTTCTAGTGATTGGTCTGTTCAAATTGTCTGTTTCTTCTTCACTCAGTCTTGACAGGCTGTATGTTTCTAAAAATTTGACCATTTTTTCTAGGTTGTCCAATATGTTGGCATATAACTTTCATAGTATTATCTTATGATTTTTTGTATCTCTGTGGTATTGGTTGTTATTTCTCCTCTTTCATTTCTTATTTTGTTTATTTGGCTTCTCTTTCTTTTCTTCTTTGTGAGACTGGTTAAAGATTTATCAGTTTTGGTTATAATTTTTAAGAAACTAGCTCTTTGTTTCACTGATCTTTTCTATTTTTTTTTTTATTTCCTAAGTGAAAGGATTATAAAGACTTTGGTAAATTAAGGAAGATTTGATAGAACTGAGTTATCAGAATGAATTTAAAAACCCTATCCAGTAAAAAAAAAGAACATTTATTTTTTTAATTTTTATGTTTTATAAACATCATGAAAACCTATAACATTTTTATGTGTTGACACAAACATAAAAAAATCCATTTATCACTGCAGGTTATCACTGAGGAAGAGAATAAATAATGTTACTAGATAACATTTATTCAGTGCTTATCAGGGCATAGACTGCTTCTTTTATTCCCTATAGCAACTCTCTAAGGTAAGTATGAATTTTGTATAAGAGAAAGTGAGGCACACAGTGGTTGAGTAACTTGCCAAGATCATTCAGCATTTTGACCCCAGAGCCCATATATTTTTAATCACTCCACATTAAGGCAATGTTGTTTTATAATGAAAATAATGCAAATACAATTTTAAAAAAATGGGAAATGGGGTCAAGGTTAGGAATTGTGATGATGAATCAAGAATGTCTGACTAAGGCAAAAGGAGCCAAGACTTGACAGAAGCCCAAAGGAGAACTAAAAATAGAGAACTGGTAATTGAAAACAGAATAGCAGAAAGTACCTTTAAATTAGGAGTTCAGATAGGATAATACAATGTTAAATTCTAATCAAGCAACATCATCAAGAAGGAGGTTTTATTATATGTGCCCAGACTCTGCCCTCTTAGGCAGCATCCCACATCCTCTTTCCATTCCTTCAAGAATATTATGGGATAATTGTATATTAGTAGAATTAATATGTTGTGCAAACCTCCAATCTACATCTTGTTTCTATGGATTTACCTATTCTGAATATTTCATTTAAATGGAATTGTACAATAAAAAAATATGTTGTGCAAGTTATAGGATGGAGCTGTTGTACTGGCCACAATTTCCAGGGAAATTGTCATTAACTAGAGGAGGAACGGGACTGGGTATTGACAAATACATCCTAGGCAGTCTTTTCTGGTTCCCTCACTGACCTCATTTCCTACTGTTCCCTACCTCCCCCTGAACTCCAGGTTGGGGGCTTCAAGCAAACCAAGCATGCACTCATCCCATAGAGTGAGTGCTCAGGAAATTGCTTTTGACTGATTGACTGAATTAGTGAATGATTATCTTTTTAACCCCAAATAACAACATATCACAATGCCTAAACATAAACTTGTTTAAGGTCTTTGAAATGTTGGAGAAACCTGAGGGACTCAGATCCCCTCTGGTGTTTTAGGGAGTACCTAGGTATTTTTGAGGAGGTGTTATTACTCCCTCAATAAAATCAGGAAACTCTTGTTTTTGGAAAGGATGATCCTTCCTTTTTGCCAGAGAAGTTAAGAATAGCTTCCCTTCAACTAGTGGGTACATGTACTGCAGGAAAAATAGATAAATGTTAGTAACACTCCTCCTCTAATTGTTCATAGTGGCACAGAATGTGTGATGGTTCATAGAGTGTGAAAAATGACCTTCAGCGAATTAGAAATAAATGCATGCCCTTGACTTACTTTTCATGTCTCTTTCATGATGAGTTTCTAACCCTCTTTGTAGAAGGAGAAGTAGGAAGCTGCTCTGGCGCCCTCAGAGCCATCCCTGTTTATAACTAGTCTACCTCTTACAGATTCCCAGTTGGCTGGTCTAGCTACAATGGCCACTGTCTCCATCAATCCAAACTCAGACATTCTGGACAGAGGCTGGCTTGCATTAATCAGACAGGACTGTGCTCAGTGAGTCTAGATGGAATCCTACTCAGGCAAACAGGGTCAAGCACCTAGACTCTTGGGGCCACTCAAGAGTGCCTCTGGAACTAGGAGGAACTTTTTGAAAAAATTAGTTGATATGTAATCATTTTAGTGTGTCATACAAAAAACATATCCAACACATCAAACTTCTAATTTCACATATTGTTATTGTTAGAATGACACCAAGATTTTTTTTGTTTTTTGTTTTTGTTTTCAGTGAGTTGACTTAATAAGAAAATAGTAAAACAGGGATACACAGACATGGGAACAACCTTGAAGTTGGTATGTGCAGGTGTGAGGTTAAGATACTTAGTCTAGATGATCTGGAAGGCTTTCCTTAACTCTACAATTTTATTCAATACTCTGACATTTAGTCAGGTCAGAGTTCCTAATGCTGGAACCAGTATCTACACTAAAACTTAATCATGAGAATTAATTGGCAAGACATTTTAGCTATCTTATCTAATAATAATATATAAGAGTTCATAAAAATTTGAATCAACCTAGAGTTTGAAGGCTAGTTGAAGGATTAACAAAGAGCAAACTTTATATCAGTTTGTTATTGCAGTAACAATGAGGATATAGTTTAAGGTCTTTTTCCTCAATTAGGTGGAGTGAGGCTCAGTATTTTTACCTACAGGTATAATATTGTCTTCCTAGAGTGTAAACCCATGCAGTAAGATTTCACTTGTTCCTTTTGTGCTCTCCTTGTCAGCTTTGGGATTGATTTGTTACAGCTCACACTCTGGAGAAGACAAATTTCAAGTTTTCCTTGATCAAATTTTGATTTATTGAGCATAGTGATAGACTTTGGGGTATGCTGATGATAAGAGATTGTCCCCTGCCCTTAAGAAGCTCACCATCTAGAGGAAAATAAGAACAAGTAAATTGTCAATTAAAACAAAGAGGGTTCAGTGTTACCACAGAGGTTAGAAGTGAGATGATGTGAGAGGAACTTAACCCAGTCAGAGATGATGTGAGAGGAACTTAACCCAGATTTTATTGGGATATGCTGATGATAAGAGATTGTCCCCTGCCCTTAAGAAGCTCAGCATCTAGAGGAAAATAGGAACGAGTAAATTGTCAATTAAAACAAAGAGGGTTCAGTGTTACCACAGAGGTTAGAAGTGAGATGATGTGAGAGGAACTTAACCCAGTCAGAAGGGAGACTGGAGGAGTTAGGGAAGAATGATCATGAGTCATCCATGTGACTGGAGAATGTAAAAGTGGTGGGGTGGTGGCAGGGGGCTTTCCTGGAAATGAAAAGCAGCTCACAGCCGGGGGATGAGATATCCTGAGATATATTAAGAGAGAGTGGATGGAGCCCAGTATATACAATATACACTGTGTGATGGTGTGAGAACTGTGACTGGAGTGGTAAACCAGAGGTGGAACATGAAAGACATTATCAATCATATAATGGGGCTTGAACTTCACACTGAGTACAAAGGAGAGTCGTTAGAAGGTTTTAAATAGGACAGTAAAAGCATCAGATTGATACTTTAGAAAGATTCTGGCTCTATGGTGAAGAATGGTTGAAACAGGGCTGCATTGCTAGCACATATGTTGTGTGATTTAGAAAAACAACTTGTGAATTAGAAAAATGTGTTCCCTCTGGGCAGAGAAATGACCAAATAGTGCCCCCTCGACTTTAGTCTTGGGAGCTGAGTTTGGACTGTATTTCACCCCTACTGTCCTTGCCCCTGACAAGTCTGGGTGCTTTCAGGCAGGACACAACCTGTACAGTGGTTCACAGTGGCTCTGTTTGCAAAGGATTATGTAGGAATCCAGGTGAGAGATGCTGGGGACATGAACTAAGGATAGAGACAGGTGGAGGACTTTTCGAGATATTCAGATTTGACAGGATTTGGTAACTGGTTGCAAGAGGGTAAGGAAAGGGAGTGGAAGAGTTTCTGTATGTTTATGTGTGTTCAAATATTCATTACTTCATCTTTCCCTCACTCCTCTTTTTTTCTCTCTTCCCAGGATGCAGTCCTGTCTCCAAAGAACTCACTGTACAGTTGAGGGGTGTTAGGGAGGTGTATGTCAAATATGTAAAGAAGTAAATGCATTTGGAAGTTAGATTCTGTATGAAGAGTGGAGAGTTGGACACAAAAGAAAGAGTGCTCTATTCTGCTTGAGAGTGGGGGAGACAGTCAGGAAAGGCAGTAGGGGTGGGATTTTGAAAGGGGGGCATATGGTCAGAAGGCAGAAAAGGGAGGCTGAATATGGTAGGATTAGAAATGGAGAAGGATGAAAGGGGTATGGTGTTCCTGATAAAGACCCAAAGACATAAAACAGTGTGTACTTTTGGGAAAACTGAAAGTCCTTGACTGATTAGATGTGTGACAACAGTGAGACGGTACAGTAAGAGATAGGGAAGTGGAAGCAAGGGCCTCAGGGTGTCAGGCCTGGCGTTCATTCATTTGACACGTATTTTGGTCCTTTTGTCCTTGGTGCCTGGAAAAAGTGATGTAGAGTCATAGTCTCTGCCTTTGTGGCATTAGTCTTTATTTTTAAAATAGTTTAAGAGCTATTTTGGTTTTGCACATTACTTTGGGGGCAATGTGGCAGACATATTGGGAAGGGTAGAATGAAGACACAGAGTTTATTTTTGTGTATAGTGTTAAAGAATGTTCTAATTTCATTTTTTTACTTGTAGCTGTCCACTTTTCCCACCATTTATTGATGAGAGTGTCTTTCCTCCATTGTATAGTCTTGCCTCCTTTGTTATAGACTAATTGACCATAGGTGTGTGGATTTATTTCTGGGTTTTCTATCCTGTTCCATTGATCTATATTTGTTTTAGGTTAACACCATACACAAAAACAAACTCAAAATGGATTAAAGACCTAAAAGTAGAACCAGACAGTACAAAAATCTTAGAGGAAAACATAGGCAGAATATTCTTTGGCATAAATTGCAGCAATATCTTTTTCGAGCTGTCTCCTAGAGTAATGAAAATTAAAAAAGAAAAAAAGGGGGGACCTAATTAAACTCAAGAGCGTTTGCACAGTAAAGGAAACCATAAACAGAAAAAAGACAACCCACAGAATGGGAGAAAATATTTGCAAATGACGCAACTCACAATCAATTAATTCCAAAATTTACCAACAATTCATGTATCTCAGTAGCAAAAAAGAACTCAATTTAAAAAAATGGGCAGAACGGGGGAGACCTTCAAGATGGCGGAGGAGTAAGATGTGGAGATCAACTTTCTCCCCACAAATACATCAGAAATACATCTACATGTGGAACACCTCCTACCGAACACCTACTGAACACTGGCAGAAGATCTCAGACTTCCCAAAAGGCAAGAAACTCCCCATGTACCTGGGTAGGGCAAAAGAAAGAAAAACCAGAGACAAAAGAATAGGGACAGGACCTGCACCTCTGGGAGGGAGCTGTGAAGGAGGAAAAGTTTCCACACACTAGGAAGCCCCTTCACAGGTGGATATGGGGGGTGGTGAGGTGAAACTTCAGAGCCACAGAGGAAAGCACAGCAACAGGGGTGCAGAGGGCAAAGCGGAGAGATTCCCACGCAGAGGATCAGTGCCGACCAGCACTCACCAGCCCAAGAGGCTTGTCTGCTTACCTGCCGGGGCGGGTGGGGGCTGAGAGCTGAGGCTCGGGCTTCGGAGGTCGGATCCCAGGGAGCGGGCTGGGGTTGGCTGCGTGAACACAGCCTGAAGGGGGCTAGTGCACCACAGCTAGCTGGGAGGGAGTCCGAGAGCAAGTCTGGACCTGCCTAAGAGGGAAGAGACATTTAGGGGTGCGCAAGGAGAGGGTATTCAGAGCACCACCCAAACGAGCTCCAGAGACGGGTGCGAGCCACGGCTATCAGTGCGGACGTCAGAGACGGGCCTGAAACGCTAAGGCTGCTGCTGCAGCCACCAAAAAGCCTGTGTGCAAGCACAGGTCACTATCCACACTTCCCCTCCCAGGAGCCTGTGCAGCCCGCCACTGCCAATGTCCCGTGATACAGGGACAAATTACCCGGGAGAACACACGGCATGGACTCAGGCTCTTGCAACGTCACACCGGCCTCTGCCGCTGCAGGCTCGCCCCACGTTCCATACCTCTCCCTTACCCTGGCCTGAGTGAGCTGGAGCCCCTGAATCAGCTACTACTTTAACTCTGTCCTGTCTGGGCAGGGAACAGATGGCCTCAGGCGACCTACATGCAGAGGTGTGGCCAAATCCAAAGCTGAACCCCAGGAGCTGTGCGAACAAAGAAGAGAAAGGGAAATTTCCCCCAGCAGTCTCAGGAGCAACGGATTAAATCTCCACAATCAACTTGGTGCATCCTGCATCTCTGGAATACCTGAATAGAAAACAAATCATCCCAATATTGAGGTGGTAGACTTTGGGAGCTACTGTAGAGTTGGGGTTTGCTTTCTGCATCTAATTTTGTTTCTGGTTTTATGTTTATCGTAGTTTAGTATTTAGAGTTTATTATCATCGGTAGGTTTGTTTATTGATTTGGTTGCTCTCTTTCTCCTTTTTTTAAATATATATATATATATATTTTTT
The DNA here is from genome assembly GCF_963924675.1 of Phocoena phocoena. Classification (NCBI taxonomy): domain Eukaryota; kingdom Metazoa; phylum Chordata; class Mammalia; order Artiodactyla; family Phocoenidae; genus Phocoena; species Phocoena phocoena. The sequence goes on along the minus strand of NC_089219.1, from coordinate 76,449,986 downwards.
TCCCTTTTTCTCTTTTTGTGAGTGTGTATGTGTATGCTTCTTTGTGTGATTTTGTCTGTGTAGCTTTGCTTTTACCATTTGTCCTAGGGTTCTGTCTATCTGTTTTTCTTTGTTTTTTGTTTGGTTTATTTTTTTATATAGTTTTTAGTGCTTGTTATCATTGGTAGATTTGTTTTCTGATTTATTTGCTCTCTTCTTACCTTCTTTTTTATTATTAAAAATTTTTTTTAATAATTTTTAAAAAATTTGTAATAGCTTTATTTCATGTTTTTCTTTCTTTCTTTTTTTCTCCCTTTTCTTCTGAGCCAATGTGGCTGACAGGGCCTTGGGGCTCTGGCCGGGTGTCAGGCCTGTGCCTTTGAAGTGGGAGAGCCGAGTTCAGAACACTGGTCCACCAGAGACCTCCCGGCTCCACATAATATCAAATGGCAAAAGCTATCCCAGAGATCTCCATCTCAACGCTAGTACCCAGCTCCACTCAATGACCAACAAGCTACAGTGCTGGAACTCTATGCCAAACAACTAGCAAAACAGGAACACAACCCCACCCATTAGCAGAGAGGCTGCCTAAAATCATAATAAGGTCACAGACACCACAAAACACACCACAGGATGCCATCCTGCCCACCAGAAAGACAATATCCAGCCTCATCCACCAGAGCACAGGCACCAGTCCCCTCCACCAAGAAGCCTACACAACCCACAGAACCAACCTTAGCCACTAGGGGCAGACACCAAAAACAATGGGCACTACGAACCTGCAGCCTGAGAAAAGGAGACCCCAAACACAGTAAGATAAGCAAAATGAGAAGACAGAGAAACACAGCAGATGAAGGAGCAAGGTAAAAACCCACCAGACCAAATAAATGAAGAGGAAATAGGCAGTCTACCTGAAAAAGAATTCAGAGTATTCATAGTAAAGATGATCCAAAATGTTGGAAATAGAATGGAGAAAATACAAGAAACATTTAACAAGGACCTAGAAGAACTAAAGAGCAAACAGACAATGATGAACAACACAATAAATGAAATGAAAAGTTCTCTAGAAGGAATCAATAGCAGAATAACTGAGGCAAAAGAACGGATAAGTTACCTGGAAGATAAAATAGTGGACATAACTACAGCAGAGCAGAATATAGAAAAAAGAATGAAAAGACTTGAGGACAGTCTCAGAGACTTCTGGGACAATATTAAATGCATCAACATTCGAATTATAGGGTCCCAGAAGAAGTAGAAAAAAAGAAAGGGATGAGAAAATATTTGAAGATATTATAGTTGAAAACTTCCCTAATATGGGAAAGTAAATAGTCAATCAAGTCCAGGAAGCACAGAGAGTCCCATACAGGATAAATCCAAGGAGAAATATGCCAAGACACATATTAATCAAACTACCAAAAATTAAATACAAAGAAAAAATGTTAAAAGTACCAAGGGAAAAAAACAAATAACATACAAGGGAATCCCCATAAGGTTAACAGCTGATCTTTCAGCAGAAAATCTGCAAGCCAGAAGGGAGTGGCAGGACATATTTAAAGGGAAAATCCTACAACCAACATTACTCTACCCAGCAAGGATCTCATTCAGATTTGACAGAGAAATTAAAACCTTTACAGACAAGCAAAAGCTAAGAGAATTCAGCACCACCAAACCAGCTTTACAACAAATGCTAAAGGAACTTTTCTAGGTAGGAAACACAAGAAAAGGAAAAGACCTACCATAAAAAAATGCAAAACAATTAAGAAAATGGTAATAGGAACATACATATGGATAACTATCTGAAAGTAAATGGATTAAATGCTCCAACCAATACACACAGACTGGCTGAATGGATACAAAAACAAGACCCATATATCTGCTGTCTATAAGAGACCCACTTCAGACCTAGGGACACATACAGACTGAAAGTAAGGGGATGGATAAAGATATTCCATGCAAATGGAAATCAAAAGAAAGCTGGAGTAGCAATACTCATATCAGACAAAATAGACTTTAGAATAAAGACTATTATAAGAGACAAAGAACAACACTACATAATGACCAAGGGATCAATCCAAGAACAAGATATAACAATTGTAAATATTTATGTACCCAACATAGGAGCACCTCAATACATAAGGCAAATACTAACAGCCATAAAAGGGAAATTGACAGTAACACAATCATAGTAGGGGACTTTAATACCCCACTTTCATCAATGGACAGATCATCCAAAATGAAAATGAATAAGGAAACACAATCTTTAAATGATACATTAACCAAGGTGAACTTAATTGATATTTATAGGGTATTGCATCCAAAAGCAACAGAATACACTTTCTACTCTTGTTCTAATGGAATATTCTCCAGGATAGATCATATCTTGGGTCACAAATTAAGCGTTGGAAAATTTAAGAATATTGAAATCATATCAAATATCATTTCCGGCCACAACGCTATGAGACTAGATATCAATTGCAGGAAAAAAATCTGTAAAAAATATAAACACATGGAGGCTAAACAATACACTACTAAATAACCAAGAGATCACTGAGGAAATCAAAGAGGAAATCAAACAATTCCTAGAAACAAATGACAATGAAAACACAATGACCAAAAACCTATAGGATGCAGTAAAAACAGTTTCAAGAGGGAAGTTTATAGCAATACACTCCTACGTCAAGAAACAAGAAACATCTCAAATAAACAACTTAACCTTACACCTAAAGCAATTAGGGAAAGAAGAACAAAAAAATCCCTAAAGTTAACAGAAGGAAAGAAATCATAAAGAACAGTTCAGAAATAAATGAAAGGAAAAAGGAGACCCCAAACACAGTAAGATAAGCAAAATGAGAAGACAGAAAAACACACAGCAGATGAAGGAGCAAAATAAAAACCCACCAGACCTAACAAATGAAGAGGAAATAGGCAGTCTACCTGAAAAAGAATTCAGAATAATGATAGTAAAGATGATGCAAAATCTTGGAATTAGAATAGACAAAATGCAAGAAACATTTAACAAGGACCTAGAAGAACTAAAGATGAAACAAACAACGATGAACAACACAATAAATGAAATGAAAAATACTCTACATGGGATCAATAGGAGAATAACTGAGGCAGAAGAACGGATAAGTGACCTGGAAGACAAAATAGTGGAAATAACTACTGCAGAGCAGAATAAAGAAAAAAGAATGAAAAGAACTGAGGACAGTCTCAGAGACCTCTGGGACAACATTAAACACACCAACATTCAAATTATAGGGGTTCCAGAAGAAGAGAAAAAGAAAGGGACTGAGAAAATATTTGAAGAGATTATAGTTGAAAACTTCCCTAATATGGGAAAGGAAAGAGTTAATCAAGTCCAGGAAGCACAGAGAGTCCCATACAGGATAAATACAAGGAGAAATACGCCAAGACACATATTATTCAAACTACCAAAAATTAAATACAAAGAAAACATATTAAAAGCAGCAAGGGAAAAACAACAAATAACACACAAGGGAATCCCCATAAGGTTAACAGCTGATCTCTCAGCAGAAACTCTGCAAGCCAGAAGGGACTGGCAGGACATACTGAAAGTGATGAAGGAGAAAAATCTGCAACCAAGATTACTCTACCCAGCAAGGATCTAATTCAGATTTGATGGAGAAATTAAAACCTTTACCAAAAAGCAAAAGCTGAGAGAGCTCAGCACCATGAAACCAGCTTTATAACGAATGCTAAAGGAACTTCTCTAGGCAAGAAACACAAGAGAAGGAAAAAACCTATAATAACGAACCCAAAACAATTTAGAAAATGGGAATAGGAATATACATATCGATAATTACCTTAAATGTAAATGGACTAAATGCTCCCACCAAAAGACACAGACTGGCTGAATGGATACAAAAACAAGACCCATATATATGCCGTCTACAAGAGACCCATTTCAGACCTAGAGACACATACAGACTGAAAGTAAGGGGATGGAAAAAGATATTCCATGCAAATGGAAACCAAAAGAGAGCTGGAGTAGTAATTCTGTTATCAGACAAAATAGACTTTAAAATAAAGACTACTAGAAGAGACAAAGCAGGACACTACATAATGATCAAGGGATCGATCCAAGAAGAAGATATAACAATTGTAAATATTTATGCACCCAACATAGGAGCACCTCAATACATAAGGCAAATACTAACAGCCATAAAAGGAGTAATCGACAGTAACACATTCATAGTAGGGGACTTTAACATCCCACATTCACCAATGGACAGATCATCCAAAATGAAAATAAATAAGGAAACACAAGCTTTAAATGATACATTAAACAAGGCAGACTTAATTGATATTTATAGGACACTCCATTTAAAAACAACAGAATACACATTTTACTCAAGTGCTCATGGAACATTCTCCAGGATAGATCATATCTTGGGTCACAAATCAAGCCTTGGTAAATTTAAGAAAATTGAAATTGTATCAAGGATCTTTTCCGACCACAACACCATGAGACTAGATATCAATTACAGGAAAAGATCTGTAAAAAAATACAAACACATGGAGGCTAAACAATACATTACTTAATAATGAAGTGATCACTGAAGAAATCAAAGAGGAAATAAAAAAATACCTAGAAACAAATGACAATGGAGACATGACGACCCAAAACCTATGGGATGCAGCAAAAACAGTTCTAAGAGGGAAGTTTATAGCAATACAAACCCACCTTAAGAACCAGGAAACATCTCGAATAAACAACCTAACCTTGCAACTAAAGCAATTAGAGAAAGAAGAACAAAAAATCCCCAAAGTTAGCAGAAGGAAAAAAATCAAATCAGAAATAAATGAAAAAGAAGTGAAGGAAACAATAGCAAAGATCAATAAAACTAAAAGCTGGTTCTTTGAGAAGATAAACAAAATGGATAAACCATTGGCCAGACTCATCAAGGAAAAAAAGGAGAAGACTCAAATCAATAGAATTAGAAATGAAAAAGAAGAAGTAATAACTGACACTGCAGAAATTCAAAAGATCATGAGAGATTACTGCAAGCAACTCTATGCCAATAAAATGGCGACCTGGAAGAAATGGATGAATTCTTAGAAATGCACAACCTGCCAAGACTGAATCAGGAAGAAATAGAAAATATGAATGGACGAATCACAAGCACTGAAATTGAAACTGTGATTAAAAATCTTCCAACAAACCAAAGCCCAAGACCAGATGGCTTCCCAGGCGAATTCTATCAAACATTTAGAGAAAAGCTAACACCTGTCCTTCTCAAACTCTTCCAAAATATAGCAGAAGGAGGAACACTCCCAAATTCTTTCTACGAGGACACCATCACCTTGATACCAAAACCAGACAAGGATGTAACAAAGAAAGAAAACTACAGGCCAATATCACTGATGAACATAGATACAAAAATCCTCAACAAAACACTAGCAAACAGAATCCAACAGCACATTAAAAGGATCATACACCATGATCAAGTGGGGTTTATTCCAGCAATGCAAGGATTCTTCAATATATGCAAATCAATCAATGTGATAAACCATATTAACAAATTGAAGGAGAAAAACCATATGATCATCTCGATAGGTGCAGAGAAAGCTTTTGACAAAATTCAACACCCATTTATGATAAAAACCCTGCAGAAAGTAGGCATAGAGGAAACTTTCCTCAACATAATAAAGGCCATATATGACAAACCCACAGCCAACGTCATCCTCAATGGTGAAAAACTGAAAGCATTTCCACTAAGATCAGGAACAAGACAAGGTTGCCCACTCTCACCACTCTTATTCAACATCGTTTTGGAAGTTTTAGCCACAGCAATCAGAGAAGAAAAAGAAATAAAAGGAATCCACATCGGAAAAGAAGAAGTAACGCTGTCACTGTTTGCAGATGACATGATACTATACATAGAGAATCCTAAAGATGCTACCAGAAAACTACTAGAGCTAATCAATGAATTTGGTAAAGTAGCAGGATACAAAATTAATGCACAGAAATCTCTGGCATTCCTATACACTAATGATGAAAAATCTGAAAGTGAAATCAAGAAAACACTCCCATTTACCATTGCAACAAAAAGAATAAAGTATCTAGGAATAAACCTACCTAAGGAGACAAAAGACCTGTATGCAGAAAATTATAAGACACTGATGAAAGAAATTAAAGATGATACAAATAGATGGAGAGATATACCATGTTCTTGGATTGGAAGAATCAACATTGTGAAAATGATTCTGCTACCCAAAGCAATCTACAGATTCAATGCAATCCCTATCAAAGTACCACTGGCATTTTTCACAGAACTAGAACAAAAAATTTCGCAATTTGTATGGAAATACAAAAGACCCCGAATAGCCAAAGCAATCTTGAGAACGAAAAACAGAGCTGGAGGAATCAGGCTCCCTGACTTCAGACTATACTACCAAGCTACAGTAATCAAGACAGTATGGTACTGGCATAAAAACAGGAAGATAGATCAATGGAACAGGATAGAAAGCCCAGAGATAAACCCACGCACATATGGTCACCTTATCTTTGATAAAGGAGGCAGGAATGTACAGTGGAGAAAGGACAGCCTCTTCAATAAGTGGTGCTGGGAAAACTGGACAGGTACATGTAAAAGTATGAGATTAGATCACTCCCTAACACCATACACAAAAATAAGCTCAACATGGTTTAAAGACCTAAATGTAAGGCCAGAAACTATCGAACTCTTAGAGGAAAACATAGGCAGGACACTCTATGACATAAATCACAGCAAGATCCTTTTTGACCCACTTCCTAGAGAAATGGAAATATAAATAAACAAATGGGACCTAATGAAACTTAAAATCTTTTGCACAGCAAAGGAAACCATAAACAGGACCAAAAGACAACCCTCAGAATGGGAGAAAATATTTGCAAATGAAGCAACTGACAAAGGACTAATTTCCAAAATTTACAAGCAGCTCATGCAGCTCAATAACCAAAAAACAAACAACCCAATCCAAAAATGGGCAGAAGACCTAAATAGACATTTCTCCAGAGAAGATATACAGACTGCCAACAAAGACATGAAGGAATGCTCAACATCATTAATCATTAGGGAAGTGCAAATCAAAACTACAATGAGATATCATGTCACACCCGTCAGAATGGCCATCATCAAAAAATCTAGAAACAATAAATGCTGGAGAGGGTGTGGAGAAAAGGGAACACTCTTGAACTGCTGGTGGGAATGTGAATTGGTACAGCCACTATGGAGAACAGTATGGAGGTTCCTTAAAAAACTACAAATATAACTACCATATGACCCAGCATTCCACTACTGGGCATATACCCTGAGAAAACCATAATTCAAAAAGAGTCATGTTCCAAAATGTTCATTGCAGCTCTATTTACAATAGCCCGGAGATGGAAACAACCTAAGTGCCCATCATCGGATGAATGGATAAAGAAGATGTGGCACATATATACAATGGAATATTACTCAGCCATAAAGCGAAACAAAATTGAGCTATTTGTAATGAGGTGGATAGACCTAGAGTCTGTCATACAGAGTGAAGTAAGTCAGAAAGAGAAAGACAAATACCGTATGCTAACACATATGTATGGAATTTAAGTAAAAAAAATGTCATGAAGAACCTAGGGGTAAGACAGGAATAAAGACACAGACCTACTGGAGAATGGACTTGAGGATATGCGGAGGGGTAAGGGTGAGCTGTGACAACGCGTGAGAGAGGCATGGACATATATACACTACCAAACATAAGGTAGATAGCTAGTGGGAAGAAGCCGCATAGCACAGGTATATCAGCTCGGTGCTTTGTGACCACCTGGAGGGGTGGGATAGGGAGGGTGGGAGGGCGGGAGATGCAAGAGGGAAGAGATATGGGAACATTATTTATATGTATAACTGATTCACTTTATTATAGAGCAGAAACTAACACACCATTGTAAAGCAATTATACCCCAATAAAGATGTTAAAAAAAAAGAAATAAATGAAAAAGAAATGAAGGAAATGATAGCAAAGATCAATAAAACCAGAAGCTGGTTCTTTGAGAAGATAAACAAAATTGATAAACCATTAGTCAGACTCATCAAGAAAAAGAGGGAGAAGACTCAAACCAACAGAAGTAGAAATGAAAAAGGAGAAATAACAATTGACCCTGCAGAAATACAAAGGATCATGAGAGATTACTACAAGCAACTATATGCCAATAAAGTGGACAAGCTGGAAGAAATGGACAAATTCTTAGAAATGCACAACCTTCTGAGACTGAACCAGGAAGAAATAGAAATTAGAAACAGACCAATCACAAGCACTGAGATTGAGACTGTGATTAAAAATCTTTGAACAAACAAAACTCTAGGACCAGATGGCTTCACAGGCAAATTTGTAAAAACATTTAGAGAAGAGCTAGCACCTATCCTTCTCAAACTCTTCCAAAATATAGCATAGGGAGGAATACCCCAAACTCATTCTATGAGGCGACCATCACCCTGATACCAAAACCAGACAAAGATGTCACAAAGAAAGAAAACTACAGGCCAATATCACTGATGAACATAGATGCAAAAATGCTCAACAAAATACTAGCAAACAGAATACAGCAGCACATTAAAAGGATCATACACCATGATCAAGTGGAGTTTATTCCAGAAATGCAAGGATTCTTCAATATATGCAAATCAATCAATGTGATACACCATATTAACAAATTGAAGGAGAAAAAACATATGATCATCTCAATAGATGCAGAAAAAGTTTTTGACCAAGTTCAACACCCATTTATGATAAAAACCTTCCAGAAAGTAGGCACGGGGGGAACTTACCTCAACATAATAAAGGCCTTATATGACAAACCCACAGCCAACATCGTTCTCAATGGTGAAAAACTGAAACCATTTCCTCTAAGATCAGGAACAAGACAAGGTTTTGAATGACTGAATGAAGTTTCAGACCACTTTGAAAACTTGTAAATATTTATGTCTTGTGATTTGTTTAATATCTGTCTTTCTGCTAGAGTCTAACCTCCATGAGGACTTAGAGCAGTATTTTCGTTCACCATTCTATCCACAGCACTTAGTGTTGATAAATAGTAGGAGTTTAATATCCTGACTGACTGACTGATGAACAGTTGGCACTCAGTGCTAAGATCCCTGAGTTTGGGGTACAACAGTACAAAGCTTCTCAGCATGAAAGCTGCTATGAATTGAACACTAAGTATGTGCAGGAATGAGGCCAAGGACCTGTCATTATCTAATGAGATTTATACAACACTTGGACTGGGTATTAGTATACCATTTTTACAGGTGAGAAAAACTAAGGCATAACTTCTGTTATTTACCAGTGTTGCTATTTACCAGTGTCTAATTACAAAGAATTGTGTAAAAGTTTTAATTTTTATCAGTTCAGTATATAGAGTTTAAAATATAAAATAGTTCTATAACATTTCCAAAAAAACTTTACAATTGTACTACAAATTAAGTCTCTTTGCACCACATATTACTTTCCCCAATTTCTACTCCTTCTCTACACTCTACTTCCAAGTTCAGATTCTTGAAAGAATTGTGTACACACAGTTTTTCTATTTATTCACTACCCATTTTTTTCTTTAGCAAGATTTCCCTTATTAAGGTCACTAATAACTGTACTGCTATGTTCATTAGCCACATTTCAGCAGTAACCAGAAACGGTTGACTGCTCCTTCCTTCTTGAATCTCACACACTTGAGTTTTCTCATTTGTTGCTGCACATGGCATTGGTTCATTCTTTTTTATGGCTGAGTAGTATTCCATTGTATATATGTACCACATCTTCTTTATCCATTCATCTGTTGATGGACAGGTTGTTTCCATGTCTTGGCTATTGTGAAAAGTGCTGCTATGAACATAGGGGTGCACGTGTCTTTTTGAATTATAGTTTTGTCTGGATATATGGGTAGGGCCCCACTTCTAAAGCTTTTTTCCCTCTAGCCTGGTTTATTTTCCAGGAATTATAGTAGGAGTTCTGGACATTACATCAGTATTTTATAAACACCTAGGCAGGGCAGTATAAAACTGTTTTCTTTTTATATGTATTGTTTTACTTTTTATAAAATAGAACCGAAGGGGATCAAATAAAAAGGACATATCTTCACCTATTGCCATAGGTGCTCATTGGAGATGACTGCTCTTTGGTACATCAGCCTAGTAAATTTAGGTGTGCATTAGTGTGTATGTGTATGTATCTGTAGCTCTACATTTGTTTTTTATACAAATGGATCGTTTCATGCACACTGTTCTATCCTTTGGTTTTTTTACACTTATTAATTTATCTTGGAGATTTTTCCCTGTTGGACATCTAGATCTACTACACTCCTGTTAGGATGACCAGATGCTGTTCTAAGGGGTAGATGTCAGTGCTTTATTTGTGTCCTTCACTGACAGACGTTTAATTTGATTGTGGTTGTTATATATGATGCTATAATAAACATCTTTGGACACGCACACACACACACAAAAGCTGTCTCTGTTTTTTTTTTCATGGCAGTTCCTTCTCTTCTATTCAATATCAAAACTATTTTTATCATTTGGAAATTGGTAAGGTCTCTTAAATTGTTTTCACTTGGGTTTATTACTGAGTCAGCAAACAAGCAGTATAAAAGGCTTACAAGATATGGATGTAAGTGGATAAATGGGCACAGTTTAACATGCCTCCACAGTTCCTCATGGGAGTGGGCCAGAAGTTCTGTAGTCAATGCAGCCAATGTGGAGGAAGTAATCTACCAGGTCACAGGAGCTCATAGCTTCCTGTTTGCTTACATTTTTATTATTATGTTAGGGACAGGGTCCACTTACTACGACATAAGGAAATTCCTTGCTGTGCCACAAGTCATCATTACATGCTTCCATGTTTGAATTGGCTTTGCTGAAGCAACTTGGAAAAAATAGAAATACATTTCACAGAAACTGTGAGGTTTTGGGTTAGAGCTGGTGAAAAGAGATATTTGATTTAAATTGGGAAGGCAGATGTAAAACAGCTGCCATAACTGCCTGAAGGGAGAGTTGATAGGAGGCAGTAAGAAACATGGAGATGGGCTGGTGTCCTTACTCTTCCCTACTCCATGTCTAACGCTTCTTCTTGAATGCTTGCTTTGCTGACCTATCATGATGATCCTAGACCCATAACAAGATACTTGGCAACAATCTCACAGAGCTTGTAGATATGCAGAGGCAACAAACTTCCATAGACTTCTACCTTCATGGTCCCACTACACCAAAAGCTAACTCCAGTATTTCAGGGAGGCTTGTTAGTAACTTTTTTCTGATCCTCTGGTTCTTTCTTCAGTTCTTTACTGTCCCAGTTAACCCCTATAATAAATTCTCAATTCTGCAATGTTCACAGTGGTTCTGACTCCCAGATGGAACACTGACTAATACGGTTACTGGTTGTTTCAGTAATCTGGAGCTATGGACCAAATCATTTTAAAACTTGGCAGCTTAAAACAACCACCAGCTTATCTCCTCCATAATTCTATTGGTTTACTGGGCTTAAATGGGAGGTTCTTTTGCTGGTCATGTTTGGAGCCTAATAACTGCCAATAAGATCATCTTTAGGCTTGACTGGGAAGCAGGGATAGTGAGGCCTCTTTCATTCTCAGTATTGTCTTGGAACCTCTGCAGGGGTCTCTCTGTCACTGTAGCTGAATTTTGTAAATGACATCTCAGAGTTCCCAAGAACACAAAAATGCCCATCATTTCTGCTGCTTTCTATTAATTAAAGAAGTCAATGGGGCCATCCCATACCCTAATGTGGGAGGCAACTACATAAGCCCACGAACAATAGGAGTTGTGGATCTTTAGAAATCCTTCTGGAGACTAGCTACCATACTTTACTGTTAGACCTGCAGCAGGCCTGGCTCACTTCACAGTTACTTTGAGCTATGCTCTTCTGAGTCCTATTTCATGCTAGTGTCATAGTGTACGTTCATCAGACACTGTGGTGTGGGTCTCACCGTTTACACGTGCTCTGTTAGGTCACTCTGACCTGCAACACCAGCCAACACCAAGGAGCATGAGTAAGAGCATGGGAAAATGGTTCCCTCAGTCCTGGCTAAGCAGCTGAGGTTGTAAATGTATACCACCCCTCAGTCCTAAAGCTTGGATAGACCCCTGCAGGCAGATGTTTAGTTCGGGACACTGACAACTGCCCACCTCTAGGGGCAGCAACTAGTTGGATGGCTGCTGGTGTGAATGGTTTTTTTTTGGCAAGTTTTTATTTTATTTATTTATTTTGAACATCTTTATTGGAGTATAATTCCTTTACAATGTTGTGTTAGTTTCTGCTGTATAACAAAGTGAATCAGCTATATGTATACATATATCCCCATATCCCCTCCTTCTGTGTCTCCCTTCCACCCTCCCTATCCCACCCCTCTAGATGGTTACTGCTGAACCTAGGGGCAGGGCAGGAATAAAGACACAGACGTAAAGAATGGACTTGTGGACACGGGGAGGGGGAAGGGTTAGCTGGGATGAAGTGAGAGAGTGGCATTGACATATACACACTACCAAATGTAAAATAGATAGCTAGTGGGAAGCAGCTGCATAGCACAGGGAGATCAGCTTGGTGTGGGTTTTTTTTTTCCCTTCAGGAATCCTGCAGTCATTTGAATCTCTGGGGTTGATAAGGGGCTGTTCTTCCCCACTTAGGGCTGCCTCTCTTCCTTTACTGGGATAGCTTAGATTTTTTTTCCTGTAGCTAGATTCCCTGCCAGAGGTGATGGCCCCAAAGTTTGATAACTACATCAACTATTAGATCATGAATGATGCTATAGGACTGTACTGGAAATCCCATGCAGAGCCTTTATACTGCAGGTGTTCTCACTAGTTTAGCCTGGACTATAGGGGCATGCAAAAGCACATTTGCATGGTGCTTCATGCTTAGAAGGTCCCTGTACTTAGTTTAATGCTTTGCTGTTGCCATCTTGAAATCCTCATTAATTTTTGAACAGGGGCTCCTCATTTTCATTTTTTACTGAGTCCTATAAATTTTGTAGCTTATTCAGACTACAACAATGGTAATCATTCAGTTATTTTTCTGATTCTTACTAATTCACAATTAGCTGTTTGATGCAGTCCTGGAAATAAGTCTAAACCAAGGCCCGACCTGGAAGGGGAAAGCCTTCAACTGAGACCCATCTGAGCAAATCTATTGCACCAGAGCATCAGGGACAGTACTAACCAGACTAGCAGGCTTTACCTCCAGAGTTATGGGGTTGGTGGGTGGGAAGGACACAGGGAAAGTCTGGCTGTTGTGTATTATTTCTGTCACTATCATAGAATTTCAGGCTTTTATTCCCCTCCCAGTAAAAGGCCTATTGTCCTACACTTACCCTTTCCTACATTTTCTCCGTGTTCACCTGTACGTGCATAGCTTTTAGCAATGCCTGAGTAGGTGCCAGCCCACTAGAGGAACTAATTGTGCTAATAGACCTTCTGCCTCAATACACAGTCCCCAAATGCCCTACTACACAGCTCATTTTCCAATGAATGCTATGAGAGTAAAACCAGCATTCCCATTTATCAGGTGTTTCCCACTTATTTCCTCTTCCCTACCTTTTTAAACATTATCTTCCATATCAATGAAGTGCAGTAAACATGTCCTTATTTATATTGTATATAGTAGTATATAATTGAAGACCTTCAGTGAATACAATAAAATCAATTTATACCGAAAAATACTGAGACCAAATTCATTTTTCTCAAATATTGTTTATTTGTCTTCTTACACTTGCATTTTGACCACTCCAATAGACAGTTTTAACTTCTTGATGAAATTTGAATTTTTATAGAGAATTTTTGTGTCAGATAATATACAGCCAGGTATGAATATGAAAAAGGATCTTTATCACCTTTTGTGATAAAACAATGAATAAATAAAATTATTTAATTTAATACTGATTCACAGTTTTTCAGACACCTCTTCATGTTTATATGTAGTCAAACTATCCCTTCTAAAACTCTTAAAATTATTTGTATGAGTTCATGATCACACATGATAAATTAAAAAATTGAGAAACATCCTTTACTTTTGTCGTTGATGTTTTTTAAAACCCTGTTCTAGGTCTGCTAGAATTTCTTTTCCTGCTTAAGGCACAAATGGTGATACTCAAAATCAGACTGACAATTATCACAGTGCCAACCACTAACACCACCAAAGTAGAAATGCTGAGTCCGGACTTAGGGGGATTTTTATCAGTAGTAGGATCTGGATGAATTTCATCAGGTATGTCGTCTGCTGGAGGAACAAACAAAGCTACTTGTGCAATGTTAGATACCCTTGATGTCAAATTGCTTTTATCCACACTTTGAATGGCAATGAATATGTGGGTTGCATTTTCTTCTGAGATATTTCCTGGTTTGAATGTAAAGGTTTCCTTGGAGTTGGCCTCATTTGGTAACAGATAAGTAGTGTTCACTTGCAGCGCATCATCAAAATTATCCCTTAGATCCAGGACACTTCCACTTATTCTTATGATATACTTTCGAACTAAGAAAAAAAAAAAGTTACATATAGTTTAGAAACTAGAGCATACCATATTAAATTTCTTTTTATTCATTCTCCTCAAAGATGTCATTTAGTCATGCCAAGCTTATACTCATATCCAAAGCCTTATTTATTTTTCCATAAAAGCTGAATTCTGATTTTTAAACTCTGCCAAATGCTACCTTCTTTATGAAAAGTGATAGCAGGTTGAAATGTGTCACATTTGATGATTCAAAACATGAGATTATAAAATTAATACTTTGCTGAGCTATTAATTATAAATTGTTTTCCTCTCACACAACCTTACACCCTGGCTTTTGCAACAAGCAACTTTCACTTAATCAACACTGCATGACACTTCGTCCTTACCTTTTCCAACATCAAAATCATCTCCTGGTGCTGTCCATGTTAGACTGATCTCATCCTCATCTGATGTGGCCTTAAGGTCTGTGATTTGACTTGGTGGGAAGACATCAATTGAGGAGGGAAGATTTGGAACATCTGAAACCACAAATGCACCTCCAGATGCTATTCTGGTGAAACTCTCCAAGTTTGTCTGAGTGTTCTCATCAATTTCAGGTCTTGGTGGATTCCCTTTAATGTTCCCTGCATTAAAAATTCCTGGTATTTAATGGGCAAATCTGCACTAATATTTTCAGAACTCAACAAATTGTATTTCCTATCCCACATCTTTCCCTTTTTTTCCCATATACACAGTTACATTTTACTAATTTTGGTGACAAAGTCATAAGCATGCAATTGGTGGAAGAATTCTTTCATTAGTATCCTGACCAGAGTATTGTAGGGTAGAACTGGATAAATAAATGGCTTTGGCATTAAGGCTGCACTGAATGGGTATATTGTTATATAATTCAACATATGCCTTTAAAAAAAAAAGGAAATGCTTTATTTCTCAAATTATCTTCAAGATGGGAATAAACCTGGGGAAATTACTACTGGTTCCCTCCCAACCACTTGTGCCGGGTTCCTTACTTCCTCCCTGTTGCAAGTGTTAGGGAATAATACTTCGGGTTATATTCCAGTTGCCAACAGAAAGCCCCTAAAAGTCACAAGCGACAAAACAAAAGAAAGCTAACAAAAATGCATTTTTAATCCTTATCATCACCTTCCTCTACACATTTTTCCTTTTGACTCAGTAAAAACTTTCCAAATAAATGTTTACTCACATATCTTTTAACAGCATATGTAATCGGAAGGATAAATTCTACCACTGGTTTGTACTTAGGTACATAACCCATTAGCCTGTTTGCTTCATCCTGAACTGAAAATGTGGCATATTATTGTTGATATAGGTAAGATGCTCCAAACTAATATAATAATGGGTGACATTTATCAAGATGCCAGACACTGTACCAAACCTTACGTTAATTTGGAGGCACACTGTAGTATGACTGAGAACTTCATTCCAGAAATGGGAAAAGCTATACTCTGAAGTTGTAAACTATTTGCAGCCTTAATCATATCAACTCACAATTATTCAAGCCGTCACTGGGTTTCAGTGACAGCTTGAATAATATTATGAGGTACTCACCATCCACTACCCAGCCTGGTATATATGCAGCTCTATTCAGTGGATGCCATAAGTTTCGCACGACAGCATTTTCTCCTCCATGAGCCCGTACTTTCAAGCTATATCTGCCATTTTCTTTATAAGTTGTAAAATATCTGGAGTAGACTCCATCATTCTTAAAAGAATCAGCACCTTATTATAGAAGTGAAAGAATAAATTACTACTGTAAAGAAAAAGAGAAATTTATGCATTTTCTAAACCAAGCATATGGCCTTTATAAGCATATTGCCTTGATTGGGCTCCCTATTCTGTCATTGACCCCTTGGGGAATATTTCCATTTTGCTCTGCCAACTAGTATCATGTTGAATTGATATCCTTGTGTTACTTTGTGTGTGTGTGTGTGTGTGTGTGTGTGTGTGTATACACACAAGGATCCCCACTAAAGAAAAATTGTCTTTGCATAAGATTTAATTATCACTCCAGTCACATACAAATTACCTATTTTGACTTATCTTCAAACACTCATTTTTATTTTTATTTTATTTTTTATGTCAAGATTTCCTTAGCTAATTCATTAATTTTAAAAGATTTTTTTACATCTTTATTGGAGTATAATTGCTTTACAATGTTGTGTTAGTTTCCGCTATATAAAAAAGTGAATCAGCTATAATGAATACGTATATCCCCATATCCCTTCCCTCTTGTGCGTCCCTCCCACCCTCCCTATCCCACCCCTCTAGGTGGTCACAAAGCACCGAGTTGATCTCCCTGTGCTATGTGACTGCTTCCCACTAGCTATCTATTTTACATTTGGTAGTGTATATATGTCCATGCTACTCTCTCACTTCATCCCAGCTTGTGCCCTCAAATCCATTCTCTACATCTGCATCTTTATTCCTGTCCTGCCCCTAGGTTTTTCAGAACCATTTTTTTCCCTTTAGATTCCATATATATGTGTTAGCATACGGTATTTGTTTTTCTCTTTCTGACCTACTTCACTCTGTATGACAGACTCTAGGTCCATCCACCTCACTACAAATAACTCAATTTCGTTCCTTTTTATGGCTGAGTAATATTCCATTGTATATATGTGCCACATCTTTATCCATTCATCTGTCGATGGGCACTTAGGTTGCTTCCCTGTCCTGGCTATTGTAAATAGTGCTGCAAAGAATGTTGGGGTGCATGTGTCTTTTTGAATTATGGTTTTCTCAGGGTATATGCCCAGTAGTGGAATTGCTGGGTCATGTGGTAGTTCTATTTTTAGTTTTTTAAGGAACCCCCATACTGTTCTCCATAGTGGTTGTATCAATTTACATTCCCACCAACACTGCAAGAGGGTTCTCTTTTCTCCACACTCTCTCCAGCATTTATTGTTTGTAGTTTTTTTTTTTTTTTTTTTTTTTTGTGGTATGTGGGCCTCTCACTGCTGTGGCCTCTCCCATTGCGGAGCACAGGCTCCGGACGCGCAGGCCCAGGGGCCATGGCCCACGAGCCCACCCGCCCCATGGCACGTGGGATCCTCCCGGACCGGGGCACGAACCTGCGGCTCCCGCATCGGCAGGCGGACTCTCAACCACTGCACCACCTGGGAAGCCCTGTTTGTAGATTTTTTGATGGCCATTCTGACCAGTGTGAGGTGATACCTCATTGTGGTTTTGATTTGCATTTCTCTAACGATTAGTGATGTTGAGTATCCTTTCATGTGTTTGTTGGTAATCTGTATATCTTCTTTGCAGAAATGTCTATTTAGGTCTTCCACCCATTTTTGGATTGGGTTGTTTGGGTTTTTTGATATTGAGCTGCATGAGCTGCTTGTATAATTTTGGAGATTAATCCTTTGTCAGTTGCTTCGCTTGCAAATATTTTCTCCCATTCTGAGGGTTGTCTTTTCATCTTGTTTATGGTTTCCTTTGCTGTGCAAAAGCTTTTAAGTTTCAGTAGATCTCATTTGTTTATTTTTGTTTTTATTTCCATTACTCTAGGAGGTGGGTCAAAAAGGATCTTGTTGTGACTTATGTCATAGAGTGTTCTGCCTATGTTTTCCTCTGAGAGTTTTATAGTGTCTGGCCTTACACTTAGGTCTTTAATACATTTTGAGTTTATTTTTGTATATGGTGTTAGGAAGTATTCTAATTTCATTCTTTTACATGTAGCTGTCCAGTTTTCCCAGCACCACTTATTGAAGAGGCTGTTCTTTCTCCATTGTATATTCTTGCCTCCTTTGTCAAAGATAAGGTGACCATATGTGCGTGGGTTTATCTCTAGGCTCTCCTTTTTATTTTTAATCCTTACCTCTTACACTATGATCCATTAACTTTCTGGTCTAACAGTGGAAAATCCATCTATTATTAGAACAAACATTTGGGGGAGCTCAGGAATACTGTATCATAAGGATATTTCTTCATATCACCGGTACTAGAGTTATTTGTTAAATTGCAAACACATTTCTCAGGGAGGTTATGACTCTAGGAGAGAGGTTCTTAAAATGAGGTCCTTGGACCAATAGCATCTGCATTTCTCTGGATCATATTAGGAATGCAAATTTCTTAATTTGCACTCCTAGGGAAGGCTCCAACATTCGTATTCTGTTTTAACAAGCCCTTCAGGTGATTCCCTTTCATGCTGAAGTTTGAGAACCCCTGCTCTAAGTCATTGTTAATCACCAATACCTTCTTAGGTAAAGGTGTCCCAAATTAGTTAAGTAGTCATTGGGTTTCACCTGAGAAATGAAACAAGATACACGAGTTTTAATGTAGCATGGAAGGGGTTGGAGAAAAGGAAAGAGTCACTGGACAGTTTAGGAAAATATTATCATATTAGATGAAGACACTGAGGTGAACCAAGGAACAATTTTGCCTTCTAGATTTTTCACAGGGCCAACTCTAGTTGATGGTAGGATTATAAATTGACTGATTTAATTATACTGAAAAGAAGTTGATAGAAAATTCTGACAATTTAGAAGTTTACTGATGCGGTAATTTCTTTACTAAATGATCTGTCAAAAGAAGTTTCAGTTCCCAGAATATTTCAGAGTCTGGGAAAAAGGTCTTTAAGTACCACTCACCCACATAGACCAAGGAGATAGAGCATGACCAACACTCTATTTTGTTTTCTCCCAGTCAGATCTGGTATCTGATGATGCTCCAGTGATGTTCCCTCCTCTGTTATGGCAGATCTACCTTCCCTTGTGTCTCAGTTCCTGAGAGTATATGTGAACTTTTATCTAGCTGTTGGGAATTACTCTTGCCTGTCACCCTCTCCCTGCCAAGGGCCCAAATTCTACTTAATTTCATACTACTGCTTGAGTTTCACTGTCTCTCACCAGCCTTTCTTGATTATATGCCCCTTAGAAACACTTATTAAGAATTCTTGATTCAGTCCTCAATCTCTCCAATGAGACTTTCCTATCTGTTGGTAAACATTGGTTGTCTAGATGACAAACAATAATGACAGTAAATAAAATTCATTGAGTGTTTACCATGTGTAAGACACTTGCAAATAACTCTGTAGATGTTACCTGGATAGAATTTCATGCTGGTCCAGCTGTTCATCCAAAATCTGCATCAATTCTTCTGGTGCCTATCCCTCTGCCCCACACTGCCGCAGGGACATAACACATCCTGAGTTATGAAAATATAGGCTTGTTCAGAGAAACCTGTGAATTACCTGCACCATTATCCAAAAGTTCCAAAACTTCTGTTTTCCCAGTATTCGATTCAATGAAAGCAGTCACATTGGCTCCAAGAATGGGTATATACCCTTGTAGAATTTCTGCATAAACAATCATTGGGCTGGGGAAGCTGTTTGTATCTTTATTCATTTTAGCATTCACTGTGATTGGAGGCACAGAAGAATTTGCCGCTCGAGAATTTACTGTTATAGTTAATGTCTCCTCTTTTGCATTTGCTTGAAGACTGTAAGTCCAAACACCCACCTAAAAATTCAATGGAAATGGAGTAAGTGTCCAAGAGCAAGTTATTTTCTGTTTCCATTATCTAACTCTAAAATAAATTGTATAAGTGTGTTGCAGAATAAACAGGGTTTTGAGAATTTTGGGGGTTTTGAGGGTAAAATGATGAGAGTTGAGGCAGTTTGGATAGGACATCCTGACTATTATAATGCCTGATGTCCAAAATTTATGAAATCTCTGTAAAAATAAGCTTTGGAAAGTTTGCCTTGACCTTATCCTTTGATCTCAAAGTCCACAGATTCTATGATCTGGTAGTACTAAGAAATGGCTCTGTAGCTATCTACACAGCAAGCTGCACAGACTCTTACTACATTGCCTCCTCAAAGTTATTCTTAGCCTACCTAATTTTTTCCCTTCTCTTCCTTCCTCCTAATGTGTAAGTTCTTTCTTTTTCCTATCACCAAAAGTTTCAGGACCATACAGGCATAGAAAGTACATTCTATTTTATCTTAATTTTGAAATGATACAAGTATTGGCACCCATATTTATGATATTAAACAATGTATTTTCACCTGTAGAATAAATTTGCGAGGAAGTCCAAAAGTTAATTGTTTACCTTTGTAGTTCCTGGAATACTGAGATAGGCCGTTTTGGAAGGTTGATCCACTGTGAAATTTCCCACTGAGTTTCCAGTGGGATCCAAGAGAGAAATAACGGGAAGCTGTTGGTTCCATGTGATGAGAAAGAATGTGTCCTTTCCCACAGTGCTATCAATTATTACAGTGCCGTTCATCCAGTCAGTACTGTCGAGTTTTAATCCCTTACTTTCAAGCTGTTTAAATATATCAAAAAATTAATGACTGGAGAGGAGGGTAATTTTATGCTTTTTTACATATTTTAAAATTTCTGCCCTGAGAACAAACTTAAATATGGCATACCACCTTAGGCTTGTGATCTCTCTGAAAGCTGATTGGGATGTGACTGTTGTCAGTCAGAAAGTGTGGAAATATAGGGACTGAGGACAGCACAGGGTATAATAAAAGCATTAGAGCAGGAGAATGGGGTTTACAGCTGGAGATATGGCCCTGTTATTATTTTCCCAGTTGTCTTGGCAAACACCCACCCTAGGATTTAGCATTAAAGGGTACAACTACCTCTGAGAAGATGAGCTGTGTGTGTGTGTGTGTGTGTGTGTGTGTGTTGCCTTCAGTTTACCATTTTCTTGATAACCTAAAATAAAATAATGCTGGTGGCTAGAGTGTTTGAGTAGAGGAGACACAGTAAGTGGTGGAGTTCAAGAGAGAAAATCAGAACTAGCAAATAATGAGACAAACAGAGATATTTTTCTGATGTGAAATCTTGAAATAATTTTTCACACACTATAGAGCATTAACATTGGACAGTAATCATGCCCAATAAGAGTGGAAAGAGGGCAAACTGATGTCTATGGAGTCTGAAATCCTGAGGAGAGAAGAAGTGAAAGATAGGACCTTTCTCTAAGAGGGGCTTAAAGGAAAGTTTTTCAAGTCTTTGTGGACAACTCTCAGTCAAGGAGAGCCAACTTTATCCACTGACCAAGAAGGTACTTCCTTCAGATATGTCATTTCAGGAATGATGGGAAATGTCACTTCTACTCCATCACAGTCCTAAACTGCAGATACCTTCACACCCATGCTGATAGAAGGATATGAATTCTACCATTGAAACACGATGGCCATGACAAATATCTTAGTCCTATGTTAAATGGACATGTCTTTGAGAGGACAAATATTATTGAGTTAAATGTGAATGTAAATAACTTTTTAAGCCTCCCCATCAGGAAAGTCTAGGAAAGTTATTAGACCTTGCCTACATAGCAAAATAACTAATTAAAGAGAGGGATGCAAACTTTTCTCTGTATTCCAGCTCCACCATCCAAATCCAAGTTTCCATCCACTC
The DNA here is from genome assembly GCF_963924675.1 of Phocoena phocoena. NCBI lineage: Eukaryota > Metazoa > Chordata > Mammalia > Artiodactyla > Phocoenidae > Phocoena > Phocoena phocoena. Next base: position 76,428,113 of record NC_089219.1, on the reverse strand, counting down.
AGATAACATACCTCTACCTTGTCACTATTTTCTTCCAAGATTTACCCATCATGTATGTCAATCCAGATTAACCGTTCAAAAATTTGTTTTCTTTTTGTTATTTCTCTATTTAAGAACCTATAGGCATTTCAAGTGAGGGGAACAAAACTTTACTCCTCCCCCTTTCATACTGTTTAAAAAGTCCATCCCCCAAACTTTGAGCACTTCCTGCACGCAAATGTCTCATTTGCAGCTGATTTCCCAATTTCTGCTCTTATATTTTAAAGTTCTTTTGGTATATTCCACTCTGATATACCATCATCCACACAGAACAAGCATAAAATGATATCCTCAAAATTAGTTCTCTCACCTTATTTGTCAATTGTAGACAATTGTGTCATCATTCTCTGTCAACAAGACTGAAACCCTCAGAAATGAGCTTTATTCTCCTTCAGTTTATTCTTTGTACACTGCCAAGCTAGATATCAGACCTGTTCTTAATTTGGGTTCAGGCTGAACTGCAAACCAGATCTCCAAACCAATCTGCAATATTATCCTAACCTTACATCCTATACTTCTGTCCTCCTCATTGTTGGAGAGTAGAGGAAAATAGGTTTAGATGAATATGTCAAGTTTTAAAGTAGGCAATGAGGTGAATTGGAAGATGGTAGATGGATGACTTGGCATAAAGTGACATGATATAGACGTAGTGGGAATGGATGTGGAGAGAAACAGAATTTTGTAAATTATATTTTGAAGTAAACAGGCTCTGTTAACATTTTTCATGGGGCATGAACAAAGAAGAATCAATTTACTCCAAGTTTTTAAATGTAAGTAACAGAAAACGGTGGTGTTATTGAAACACAGAAGAGAAACAGAGTTGAGGCAAACAAAGAGAAGAGAGGTGAATAACATAAAAAGACAGTGAAAAAAGTGCTTTAAGAGGTAAGAGAAGCCCTAGACTTGTAGATATGCTCTGATTATTCACTCTCTTTCTCCTGACAAATTTATTTCCAAGATATAATCCTTCCATTTCCAATCCACATTCTTGAGTTCATTTATCTAAATTAAATATATTTCATAGCAGTGAAGGTTGGGTAAATCTTGGAAGCATGAGGGTTTTTTTGTTTTTTGGGTTTTTTTTTGCAGTACACGGGCCTCTCACTGTTGTGGCCTCTCCCGTTGTGGAGCACAGGCTCCAGACACGCAGGCCAAGCGGCCATGGCTCATGGGCCCAGCCGCTCCGCGGCATGTGGGATCTTCCCAGACCGGGGCACGAACCCGCGTCCCCTGCATCGGCAGGCGGACTCTTAACCACTGTGCCACCAGGGAAGCCCATGAGGTATTTTTAATGCATTCATAGAAAAACGGATGCTATACTATTAGACAAAGTCTATTTTTGGTGGAAAATTTAACAGCATTAGGTTTTGATGTTATCCCTTAACCAAACCCCATGGGGAAAGGAAAAAAAATACACCTGCTATTTCAATACTTCAACACTTAATTTGGTCATATCTAAAGGATAATTTCTATTTCAGATTGATTTTTTTAATTAAAATTTTATTTGAGAAAGATATAGAACTCAAAACTTATAACAACCAAATTATTTGTCTTGGTTATGGCTAAATGCAGACATAAAAACCCAAGGACTGGGAACTCTGACCTGAAGAGATTGCTGGGAGGCATCGGTGTTTCCTGATGCAAGGGCTGCGAAAGCATCAATGAGGCCATTGTTCTGGGCTTCATCTGAAGCATAAAAATGTTCTCCTCCTAAGGGGTAAATACATTAACTCGGTTGCTTTCCAGAAAATAAATATTTTCACATTTTAGTGATTAATTAGATATCGGGTAAACAAAACCATAGTTTCAGTTTGTATTGTTAAAATAGACCAAAATCAGATAGGTGTAATGCTTAACTCTGAAATGTTAACTTAAAAATGTCATAACTGGGAGGTAAGCTACCTTTAAACCCCACTTATAGAAATCTTCCTGGCTTAAATGCATGAAATAATCAAAGAATATGAAAAAATGTTACAATTTCATGTACTAAAGCTCACAGAGTTCACATAACCTTTTAGGAGAATTATTCACTTTAATTATCATTTAAGATACAGTTCTAACAATGTAAGCTTTCAAGTTTTCCAGCCAGAGTGGATCAGAATCAGAAAATTAGAAAAGTTAAAGAGCTTTCATATTGAGATATTCTGACAATAGTTGGCAATGAGGAGATTAAAAAAATGGTAAACAATAGAGACAAGTCCAAAAAAGGCACTACTTTGGGGGGAATACTTGGGACAGAAATATTTTACAATGGCCGTAAAAGTACTTTGAAATGATGGGAGTTTGTACAATTAAGTATTAAAGAACAAGTATATGTTTGGTAGCCTTAGAGGTCAATTCAATGCAATAATTGATATTCATAACGTTATAAATTGTGTTCTCTACTATGTTTAAGAAGACACTGAAAACATGTAGTCCATTTTCATTACATGTCTCTGTATCTAAGATAATAGCTATTGTATATTTAATCAGAAACCTTGTTATTATATTTATACAGCCTGAGCTATTCCTTAACCTCCAGTCTAGACTCTGGTCTCATGTATTTCCCACTGTCCCTCAATGTGGCTTGCATTGTCATCCCAACATGATTTTTTTCCCTCTCATCACTTTTTCTTCCAGAGAAAGCAAACAACTTGATAAATGTCCAGCTCCAATGTCACCTTGTCTCTCATGCCTTCTTTCCCTGACTCTGTTCAACCCTGGGAAAATCAATGGCTCCCTCTGTCCACATAGTGCTTGACTCCTATGTATGTCTCCTGTTATGGAAAAATGTTATCTGATTATGCTATCTGATTACTACTTTTATTTGTCTCTCCTGCCAGCATGACTGTGAGCACCTTGAGATCAGGTCTGGTGTTAAACCAGAGTTAATCTAGTCCCAGGCTCCTAGCACAGCACCTGCATAGCAGGAGCTTAAGAGAAGTTGTCAAATTGTCAGCCTCTACATTTATGCATTGTTATCAAAGGACTAGAATGTATGTCATATTTTACCTGTTACATTGCTCATCTTTATGACTGCTTTATCGGCATTTGGTCCCAGAGCAATAAAGTGAATTATGGCCCCACTTTGTTTCACTTCATCAATACAGGTGTTTGCAGAGCTATCCTCCCCATCAGTCAGCAGCACTATTTCAGATCCATCTATTTGGGAGTATTTCTTTCTAATTACCTACAAATATAATCAGAGCATTATTACAGGTGTTCCTAGATCAAATGGACATAGAAAATAAAGTGTGCAGGAAAGAGGAGATAGCTTCTTTTTTAAAATCATAGGATCTGCAGTCAACAACTGCTAGGGGAACTTAAACATGACTTTATATTTTCTGTCTACCTGCTGTAGGGAATGTTTGCTCAGATGACGTTTGTGTGGGAGCAGGGGTGTGGAAAATCCTACTTGGGTTAAATGACTATGACATCTCAGTCTGGGGAACTCAGGACAACTAGACACCAAAAATATAATGGCAGAATGTGGCATTAAATATTTTTCTGTTTTCTTTGACCAGCGCGTCCTCTGACAGGCCTTCGGTGTATAAAGTCTGTTGTATATGCAGCTAGATGCATTAAGAGTTTACCTCAACATTTTTAAAAAAGTTAATGACTCCAAATTAGGGAACCCTCAGTATGCTTATAAAGAAAAGATATGGAAAGTTCTAAGCAGGTCAAGGTTAGAGATCTTGTTATATAATTTTGATTTTACCTCTCATAGTCACAAGCAAAAAACTAAGCATATTGGTGGTGTAAGAGAATACATGACTTATTGAGATTGTGTTCTATCTGTGGCTTGAACCGACTGAGAGTTTTGAATCTAGACACCTATAAGAAAGAAAGAGAATTTATCCCAGGATAGCAACCGTATTTCTTCTTTGACAGCTTTATTGGTAATGGCTTCTTGACACACCATTTTGAGAACTTGTGTCCAGTCCAAGAGGGAAAAAATGACAGGTTATCAGTGGCTTTCATGAACTTGCAGTGGAGGTGTGTGTAGATTTACAAAGGAGGGTTTAGAATGTAGAAATTCTTAATAATGCTGGTGGCAGGGGACAAAGTGACCAGTCTCATTTCAAATTTTGCATGTTTTGAGGCAAAGAATGACTATTATGTACGTTTTATAATATATGTGAAATATGGTGTGATATGCAGGAACCAAACTAAAATATAGGAAATGCGTTGATACATTACAGCATTTATACAGCATCCCCACCACATTCCCCCTACACAGTCGAGAACAAGATGAAGATTCAGACATTAAGCATGGTTCTCTGTCCTTCACATCTCCCTTTCTTGTATTAGTTTATTCACTGTACTGGTTCCTGGGGATTCAGCAGGAACTACATGGTTTTTTGCATTCATGGAAAGAATTAAATTTAAAGATATTTATTGAGATTTGGGTGATAAGCTGAGGAAATATAGAGAAGAGTGACAAATACACAACTAATATATTCAGTAAAGAGAAACAATATAATAGTGCTACCATTTACTGAAATTTGCTAAGTGTTAAATGTGTTTTACACATTGTGTAATTTAATCCAACTCCAAACTCCCAACCTGTCCCTAGATTACTACCCTACTACCACTCTTACTCCCTACATTTTATTTTAAATCAGGCAACCAGAGTCATCTTCCTAAAACATGAATTAATTATCAGTCTCTGATACTTGAAAGCCTTCTGTTGTGTTTAAAATACAAACCTCTTATATTTTTTGAGGATTTGAAGGATCTAACCATTGTCTACCTGGCAATCATATTTCATACCCCTTCATTTGCCAAATTCCAGTGCCAATAGCTTCTATCATTTCTTAGAATAATTTAGTTTTTTTCACTTTTTCCCAAGGGACTTTGCCCTTTCCTTTCCGCCTGAACCACTGGCTCCTTCTCATCTTTCAAATCTTAGCTTAACCATCACCCTTCAGAAAGCGCCTCAATGGCCTCTCTACCTAAAGTAGGCTGTGCCCCTCTTTTCCCTGTTACTTAATCGCATTACCTTTGTTTGGTCCCTTCACAACACTATCTCGACAACCTTCAATTATTGTTTTTAAAATAAATTAATTGATTGATTTATCTATGTATTATCTGTTCCCCACTGAATTAACATGCAAGATTTGCTTCTTACATAAATAAATATGTGTTGAATTAATTAAAATATGTTATGTTTACTCCCTGCTCCCTACAATATGTTGAATAAATTAAACATGAACAACCCTACGTGCTAGCTTTCATTACCCTATTGATGAGGTAATTGAAGGCTAGTGAGGTGAAGGGTCAGGCTTAGGGTCAGAAAGCTGATAAGTGATCATTGGAGTTTGAACCCAGACTTCATGGTAGAAAGCTATGCTAAAAATGCTATTCTATTTATAAAAGGGATATTCAATAGAGTTGGGAGTAGCAGGAAAAGCTACATAAAGGAGCAAGGATTTTGAAGAATTGGTACAATTTTAACATGCAAAGATGGAAAAGAAGCATTTTAGGCAGAGGGATTACATGGGCAAATATATGGAGGCTGTTTGTACATAGTGGGCTTGGAGAACAATGTGTAGAGTAAGTTGGTTGGAGCATAGAGCATTGGGAAGGAGGAACTGAGAAAATACTGGCAAGAGAGGTGAGGGCAGGTTTATCAGAGGCTGAGAAGCTTTTAAATAACATCAGACTGAGAAATTCAGACTTAATTTTATAGACTGTGAGGGGACAGGATTTCTAAGAAGGAAAATGACACAAATGATATTAATTGTGAGTTCAAGATGACCATTTGTATAAAAATAAGATTCATAATAATTATTGTGAATTATATGTTCACTATGTAATATAATAAATGTTGTTCTAAGTATGAACATGTATCATTTTGCTCATAATAATCCTATGAGATAGGCATTCTTATTTTCCTGTATTTTATAGATAAGGCATTGAGAATCCAAAGAGACTGAAAACTCTGCCTAGATCACATGGCTTGTAAGTAGCAGAGCCAGTACTCTGATGTCAAAACTCATGTTCTGACCAGTATTCCTTACCCTAAGTATGACTAACAGTTCCTGCTACATCTGGAACTTTGACAGATAAACATTAGTTTCCCTAACTGAACATCACAGAAACTAAAATGAAGATTGGCCTGAAGTGGAATCATACCATCTGACTTGCTTCTTTGCCTTAAAATTTGATGACTCTTGCTGCTCAAGAACTCTTATTTATTTAATTAACATTAATTGAGCATTGACTACTGCATGGTAATAAGACAAAGTCTCTGACCTCATTGGGCTTATACTCCAGTGGAATTTTAATGGTCATTTATTTACCCATTACTTTACTCATTGATTTACTGATCCATTAAAATATGGACAAGTGATTTTTTCTATGTGATTAGTTCTATGCTTCTTAGTATTAGTTATGTTAAAATTAGGGAGCAAGTATGTGAAGCAGCACTTAACATAAAAATGTCCTAATAGTAAGCAAACTATATTTGAAGTACAATTTTTACCTGAAATCCTGATCTAATTCCACTGCAGATGGAAGTTCCTCCACTAGCAACTGTAGGTAAACTGTTCAAGAGCTGTCTTCTTTCATTGCTGCTTATTATTTGGATTAGATTACTTTTGATGTCGGCACGACTGTCAAAGTGCACCATCCCCACCCAGGATCCATTTTCAATGGTCTGAAGCAGGAAATGTCTTGCTGCTTGATTCATTCGATTTAGGCGATTAGAACTCTGAATAAAAAAGGTTAGGAAAAACAACCAAGTAATTTTTGACTGGAAAATAATAGCAGATCACATAAAATGAGTGAATAGAATTTGTTTTTAAAGATTTTATGTCAATAGTAGTTGATGTTATTAAAGAAAACATTTTTTCAATTGATAAAATTAAAAAATACAGTTTTATTATGTAATACATATGTATAGTATAGTAAGGAACCCAGGCTTTTAACCAGAGCTGATTCTTGGCTTCTAAGAACCTAAATTAGAGGTGTAGAGTAGGGTGGGCGTTGGGCTGGAGCTGGGGGGGTGATGACATCTTAGAGACTGCTTAATTACTCCTGGGATCCTCTGTTCCAGTTGTATCAAGATGAAACTCCTCCCCAGGTCCCACAGTTTCAAATCAGACAATCATGGACTCCAGCTAGAAACTGAAATCTCTCCATCCACTGGCCACCAGACTACCCAAAAGATGAAACTTACTCTAAATTCTGAGAGACCCCATTCCTACCCCACCCATTTCCTCTTCTGCTCCTAACCTCTCCCCACCACATTTCCACTAGGGATTAACTGGGATTGGTTCTTTGGTAACCCGTTAGGACTCATATCCTTATATCCTAGGTGAATACCCAGGATATATACCTTTCCATGTGTTTGTCCTTTTTCAGTCCCTGAATACCAATTGACCTGTGGTACTTCTTCCTAACACATGCCCAAATTTCCCTCTGAACTCCCCGGAACGAAATCATGGTGAAGAACTTTTTTTACATCCACATCTTAGCAGGTTTTCTCTACCACTTTGCTTTACCTTTAAACGTGGCTCTGCCTGCACCCTGTCTAGAGGAGGCTGCTCATCTTCTTCCAATTAAGAACCTCACCTCTCCCCAGCGACACTTCCTAGAACACTTCTGTGTGCTGGTATCTACCACTCTGATGCTCTTTCAGAAACCCTGTGCTATTGTGGATTATTTCACCCAGCTGTATCATCCTCTGCCCTTTCCACTACCACCCAACCCCCATTTGTTGAATACATTATTCCTGATCTTCAGCATGCTCTGTTCTGCCTCAAATGTGCCATCCTTCTGGGTACCTTATCACATTACATCTGCTCATTTGTAGTCCATTCGTTTCAACAACTATTTATTGAGTGCCTACATGTGATAAACCCTATTCTAGACAAAAGGGATACAAAGATGAATAAGACTGCTTCAAGTCCTAGGGAGCCTGGTTCCTAGAGAACATGATTTCAAGCCCTAGAGGAGTTCACAGTATATAGTAGGAGAGAAATGTGTAGTTTCAATATAATATATAGTAAAAGAGGTTTGTACAGGTCATTGTGGAAGATCTGCTGAAGGGCCCTTAACCCAGCCTGGAAGACCGGCCCATGTCCTGGACAAAGCGGGTACCTACATCAAATTTTGAAGGGTAAGGTAAGTATGAGTTAACTCATGATGCGGAAGAGAGAGAATTTTGTCTCTTCAACTATGAACTGTTCAAGGATATGGATCTCTATTCCTAAAGCCTAGTACCATTCACTTAATGAGGGTAGAAGGAATGAATGGCTGAATCTGGTCCTATCTTCTTTATGGTGATGCTTTTTGTCTGTGTCTTTGAGCATAAGGAGGTCATTCATATAGGTGATGCAAATAAGATAAAGCCATGTTAAGAATTCTCGTGGTTGATCTTTCACTCTCTCCTCATTCCTGTCAAGTATTTACAGTAGATAGAGGGAGCAAGGTTAGGAAACTTTTACATATTTCAGTCTCCAGTTCTGATCTTCTAACAAAAGCTTTACTAAAGGACCTAAAAGTCCTCCTCCATAAACTCTCCATTTTCTGGAAAAAAACAGTTTCTTGGATTAGGTCCTTCTAACTCTATTGCCATCCTTCTCTTTCATTATAATTTTCATTGCCCCTCTTGAGGTCAAGATCACAGGAAGTGATGGTACTTATGCCACCATGCAGTTTAGAAGAATCCAGGTGCAGGTAGCAGTCAGAGTGTCCTTAAGCATTCAGTCACTGCCCTGTCCCTACATCCAGGAAAAATGGGTGCATGAACTTACATCCATGCTTCCAGACTTATCAAGGACTAAGCACACAATTCTTTCACTGATCTTTAGCAATGAGAAGACAGGCGGAGGGGGTGGTGCCACCATAACCACTGTGTTTCTAAAATCCTCAGAATTGCTGATCACCTCCCATGTGCTTCTGAAATCGCACATTTTGTTTTGTAGGCTTGGAGCTTCACGGTTATGGGTTTTGTTATTACAGAATTCAGCGACCTAAAAGGTTAACAAAATGAAAAGAAATTTTATATATGATGAATTTATTTTTTTATATGATGCATTTAAAAACTCAACTACAAATCTGAAAAGTATTAAAAACCTTCTCTAAAAATGTTGTTTATTGAATGAAATATGATTCAGGGAGGAAACATAATAGTAAGGCAGATTTTCAATAATAATAATAATAATAGGTGACACTAGATGAGTGCTTACTATGTGCCAGCCAATGTTCGAAGAACTCTATAATAATACATCTAATCCCTGAACAGATATTTTATAAACATGATAACAAGTCCTCTGATTATAAATATACAGTCTGAAGTAATGATTGGTATACTTACAGAATCAATACCTTGCATAAACATTATGGATGTCTTTTCAGTTTGATATTTATCAGGGAAGAACTGACAATCTTTTTCATACAGTTTTGTCTTGGAATCAGTTTTGCATCTCTTAGTTACACAGCTGTTTCCTTGACACTTATACACTCTGTTTATACCAGTAATGCCTGTGGAACACCTGAAAATGTGTGACAGTTAGTCTTTGAGGCAACCTAATCATTAAAATGTATATAAACCCTTAAGTGGTCTTCTTATCAAGGTTTTCAATAATGATCTTTATCAAGGTTTTTATTCTTATTTGAATACCACATACATCCTATTTTGACAGCAAAGTTTCAGGGTTCCTACCAGTGCACTTATCTGTTTTTCAAGAAATTTTTGAGGGAAATTTTAAGTAGGATCTCCAGTCTATGCAAAGGGTGAGTTCTCTTCTGGAATTAAATCTCCTGCTCTCCTGCTTATACTAGTGGCTGTAGGCTCCCCTTTTCCAAACATCTCTCCTAGTACCCTTGTGATGGTAAATGCACTGCAGGCATCTGGAAAAGGCATCTTATGAAATCATTTACTCTTGGTACCACTTTAGCCTAAGGCTGTTTGTATATTTCTTATTCAAAGAAATTATCTTCAAGAGAATGAAATGTCGCATAGCTACAAGTATTTTGATTATTCAAGGGATATTTTTATCCAAAGTGAAATGTGGCTAGAAGGAAAGACTGGGATACTGCCAAGGACAGTAAAGAATAGTAGAGGGATTTTAGACGTATGTTTTATTGCATGGAATTTGCCATAAGTGGTAGTGATTGTAACAAATGTGCTGGAATGTGAAATGTAGCTCATCTTTTCAGTATATTCCATTTCAAATTAAAAAAGCAAAGACTAGATTTTATTTAGTAATTCAGGGAGTCTTCTAAATATGTCTGTGCCTCTATTGCCCCAAAACTCAGCAAACATAATGGTGTTATCTATGTTAACAACCATGATGAATAGTATGCATAGACTTAGACATTTAGGGGAATATGATATAAACAAACGTAATCACATAATAGTCTTTAAAATACTCATCCTAAAACTTGGTGCTATGGTGCTGAGGAAGGACCTACACTGAAATCTGTACATTTTTGATAAGTCCCCTCCCCCAGCAGGGCATCTAAGATTGATTAAGCTGATGATGCCCAATTTTACATTTATTACCCCACCCATTCTGCTCTCTTGATCTCAGAATCAAGAGGATTGTCCATTATTAACTGTGATGTTAGATTTGTATTTTAACATGAACATTATAAATCCCAGGAAATTTCTGTTTGGCTCTTTGAAGCTGGTTGATTTCCTACTCAGCCGCATTTACCACTACTTATTGTTTTCATTCTTTTGTAGAGTAAATAATTTTGACCTCCTAGCACATAGTACAACCCTTTACAGAGAGCACTCACTTCAGCAAAAATGAGTTCTGGCAGCTATGGTAGAGAGGTATAAAAATATGTCAACTTGACTACCAAATGCTCTTGAAGTTATGTGTATTTTAAATGAACAACCAGCTTCAGGACTTCCCTGGTGGCACAGTGGTTAAGACTCCATGCTCCCAATGCAGGGGCCCTGGGTTCCAACCCTTTTCAGGTAACTAGATCCCATATGCATGCCACAGCTAAGAGTTTGCATGCCACAACTAAGGAGCCAGCAAGATGCAGCTAAGGAGCCCGCCTGCCGCAACTAAGACCCAGCACAACCAAATAAATAAATAAGTTTTTTAAATGAATAAATAAATAAATGGACAGTCAGCTTCTTTGAGATACATTTTCTTAAAAAACCAAAAAGCACTGTTTTGTGATGTAGTATCTGTTACCTGCATTGGGACAAAAATGAAAGAAAGGCTTTTGAAAGAAATCAGTCAAAGGAAAATGAGAAGTTACTGCCTGCAGTAATTTAAGACAGTTTAAATAGTCATGCCTTGTTGCTTCAATTTTCTTTGACTTAGCGCTGTAGAAAGGCTCATCATCATTGTACTCATCAAACACTCCCCAGCGGTGATGGGCCCACTCATGGACAAACAGTCTACCTGTGGGAAAATATTTCAAATACATGATTATACTTCAAATGACATAATCCATCCCTCATATATTTTAAGAAAATTTTTTAAAATCCAGAATGTTTAGGCTTTAAATAGCTGATAGCATTTATATTTTTGTTTATAAAAAGCATACTGAATTACATTTCATTTTATTAATTATATAGTTTTTAGCATATTATTTTCTATTCCACATTTGTTAAGTCAATGAAACGTTTATTATGTGTATGCCATGGGCAGAACAGATTGAACTTTGAGTTTTGGTTCTTGGGGGGCAAAATGTCTTAGATATTACAGTGGTTTTTGGCTCTACAAAACTCACTCCTACCAACAACATAAACATACGTATAACACATCTGTGGTATTAAAATTTCACGAAGGTACAATTTAAAAATGTCTATATATGCTCCGTAGGAGATTGATAATGAAAGAAAAAGATTGAAAAACACTGCTATAGACAAAATATAATTTGGGCGGGTGTCTAAATAAGGTGATTAATTTATAGTACTTGGCACATATAAGCATTAATGAAATGAAAACATTATCTTTAATTATATATATTCAGCACTATACTAGATTCTAGGAAATATACATATGAGTAAGATATAATCCTTGACTAGGATAAGGTTAGAAGAGGGAGTCAGAATTAAAATTTTTCTTCCCTAAGAATTTCAGGGTGAATAGAAGAATAAAGAATTTCATCCTTGAAATGCAGGATGAAAAAATAAGTACATTTTTTGTTTTAGGAAAAACTTCAGCAGAAATAGATATGGAGAAGTAGAAGTTGGAAATATAGTCTGGTCCACTACAATGTGTGTTTCTCCAACTCAGATTACCTCGTAAGAGCTGAAAATTGGAGGACAGTGTCAGTATTATGAAGAAGTCATGTTTCTTCTTTAAGTCATTGCTGCTCAAAATGTGTTCCTTGCACCAGCAGTGTCAGCATCACATGGGAGCTGACAAGAAATGCAGAATCTTGCATTTACTCTAGACCTATTGACTCAGAATCTGCTTATTAACAAGATCCCTAAATTATTCCTCTACACGTTAAAGTTTAAAAACACTGTTTTTAGGTTCCTAGGCAAATGGGGCCAGATGAGTGAACATGAATTATATACATCCTTCAGTGTGGGAGGAAAAAGCTCTCATATCAGCTACAGTGATTGGAATTTGGTGAATTTTAAGAAAATTTAAATCTGCCTGAACCTGTGGTTCCTTTTTTTAGAAGAGTCCACTCTCAGACTGGCTTTCTTTGTAGCTTATGACTGGTTGCCTGGCTCCCATGCCCTCCTCAGTTTGCTGAAAGAAGAGAATTCAGGTGATCTGACCACACATACAAAAAGGTAACTATGTGAGGAGATGATATGTTAATTAGCTCAACTGTAGTAATCATTTCACTATGTACATGTATAGCAAATCATCATGTTGTACATCTTAATTATATATAATTTTTATTAAAAAAGCAACACCTCTGACTTAGAATTCCATTCCTATCTCAATCATTGTCTCAGTTCCTACTAGCCCTGTTCTCACTTTCAACAGCATGTCTGTGTGTGTGTGTGTCTATGTGTCTGTGTGTGTCTGTACTTTTAATATCTTCTGTGGAGGCAGCTTGCAGCCACACTGAACTGCTGCTTGGATGGTCCAAAAGATCTTTCCAGGTACCTATTGTTTTTGTTATCATTTTTATTACAAATACATAGATTTTGAGGAGTTTCTTCTTCATCTTATTTCCCCCCAAAGCCTTGTTGTTTTTAAGGCATTGTTTTGCAGAATGTGAGTTTTCCCACAAACACATGTATCACATTATGGCAGAAGCACTTGTCTAAGAAAGAAGGAGGGAAACTGTCAGTTATGGGATAAGGGCTGAGGTGAGGGGTATGGGAAAAGAATAAGAACTCCGGTAGGGACACTGGCTTTAGACAATGAAGAAAATCTTCCTCTTCTAAGACAGGTGGAAGTGGAGGGAAATGAAGGTGGAAATGAGTTTGGGAGTAGAAAGGAAGAAGGAAGGGACCTCTATTTTCTCAATCAAGGCATCCGTTAACTCATGAGGTGTAAAACACTGGCTAGTGATCTTAAGAAAAGTGGTAGAAGTTTAGAACAGCTGCTATGGGGAATGAGAAAGCAAGAGGAGAGAAGGCAAGTCCAATCATTGTTGAGTAGATTTGAGGACTTCACTGAGCTTGGAAAATGTGTTTTTTTTAAATATACCGATTAGGTTTATAATTTCCTTTCACAATCTTGGAAACATATTATCAAGAGTCAAAAAAAAAAAAGACTGGAAATTCTGTACAGACAATTGGCAAGTTGAATAAAACATAAGGATAAGAATGGTGAGGGAGTTGTGCTATTGATACTTGTAGCTGACATGACAGACTTTGCTGGATATGTCAGGTAGAAAAGAAAGTATATCTAGAAGGGCACAAAGGATTAGAGGTGGCAAGTACAACAAACATGGTCAGACTAAGGTATGGGGGAGAGGTAAGATTGGGATGGGATAGGATGATGGAGCTTTTAGGATTGGGTCCAGGCAATGTTGAGGACCATGACTAGCTGACTGTTTGACAGAGATAAGAGACTTAATGAATGTTCGCTGAAGGGGCAGTGGAAGAGGAAGAAGTGGTTCTGGGGTGTGCAGATTCAGGAAGGCTTTCATTGAGTAGTGACGTATGAGTTGGACTCTCCTTTGACAATAATTTTCGTTTTCGTCTGAAAAATATTGTGCTTTAGTTCATTTGAAACAATGATCTTAACTCTTAGATTGAACCAGATGAAATTGCCATTTTCATAGGTAAAAACGATCACTTATAGACAAGTTCATCTGGTTCAAAGAATGGGTTGAATAATAGTATCAGCAACTAACAGCCTGTGAGCGTTTTCTCTTGGCCAGGAACTGTCATCTTGGCCCTTTTCAGCTTGCCACGAATCTGCCTTCCATGGAGGTGGCAGGTGATTGATTAATATCCAGCAGTGGAGAACTGAAAAATTAAAACCTGAAAAGTGTTCCTAAAGCAAAACATTTACTATGGCCATCCCACGTTCAAATTTCTGTAGAGGCTGTACTGAGTACAATTACAAGGATGATCTAGTTTAATATTCCCAACATTTCTATAAGATAGGAGCTCCTCTACTCACCATTTTTTAGGAAATAAGCACAGAGAGGCTGGGTTGCTTGTCCAAGGTCACCCATAGCTGTAGGGGAGTCAGGATTTGACCCTAGGGACTCTGGCTCCAAGGCTTGTATACTGAACATGGATATAAAGCTGCATGTTGGAATCATGGCAAAACATTTGTTTTAACCAAAATTCCTACCTGATGGTCCAAATTCATTTTGTTTTTTTCCAAGTACAAAGTCAGGGGTGAAGTGAATGTATTCTCCTTTTCCTTCACAGGCTGTGAACTGCTTGGTATATGGTTCATCTCTACCTGGGATGGTAGGTGGTGAGACTAAAACATCAGCCTGAAAATGTTTAAAAAGGTGTTTAAAACGTCAGAATAGGAATGATAACATTTGTGTGAAAAACTCTGAAATGATTAATTTAAGTCAAAATTGACAAGCAGCAGAGAAAATATTTTTAAGAGAAGATTTTTGAGTCTTACGTGTTTGTAACTTTCATGCTTCGGCCTCTTGTACTGAGTGATGTTCTTCCAATTCTCTGGAATTAATATTGATACATTTTTGAAAAAAAATCTTTTTTTTGTGGCTTCAAACAGATAAGTAGATGCTGAAGTCACCATGTCCTATTATTATAGGAAAAAAGAGAAGTGAGGATGGCCAAGGTAGAGAAGACTAAACGAACAGGCATTCAACACAGGCAATTCTCACCTTTAGTCATTAATACAAAAAGCAACTGACTGGTGAGTAGGGTTTCTGATTCAAAATTTGAAATCTGTCACCTGTCAATCCAAAACTGTGGCTTAATTCTGCACATTTAACAGCTTTCAGTCTTCTATAATCCTACATCAAAAGTCAAATACTTATGTTTGACATTACAAGGAATTGCTTAATATGATAAAGGGCATGGACTTTGGAAGCATCTAGACTTGGTTCCAATACTAGCTTAATACTCTGGCTTAAACCTTGGCTAGTTTATATGACTGCTTTGAATCTCAGTCTCCTTGTCTCCTTAATATACTATTACAACCTACCTTTAAGGTTGCCACAAACATGAAATTAGTTATAAAGTACACATAGGCAGTCATAAAACTCACTGATATCATTACTATTATAATTCCTAGTAGGGAACAGCCTTACCTGATGCAAGCTGAGGAAAACAGTTTATGGTGATGGCCCATAGAAGAGATTTTCACTATATTCCCACCTCCCAGCAGAGGCAGCTGGGTTGGGAGCACTGCGAGTGGAGTAGTGGAAAAATTCATAGGAGAGGCAGAGCTTTTTGATCATAGGCAGGGCTTCTTGCTCTGCCATCAAGCTGAAAATAATATCACCTTATATTGTTTAGTATCCCGAACCCCAAAATGTTATGATTAATGAGAGAAATTGTTCCTCCAAAGAGCTTATTATCTAGTGGAGTAAATAGATGGATTAAATGTTCTTTGGTAATCTATTCTGCATGATCAAATCCACTGAATAACTGAGGAATACTGGGTGCTGGATGACGGTGTCAACCTCTTCATGTTGCTGGCACCACCACAGTCTACAGTATTGTTTATGTCAAAGTAGATCCTCCTCTCAATTCTTCCTGACCTAACATAAGACCACAATAAAATTATTCTTCTTCAGGAATTTCAGGACATTCTTTCCTGTTCTCTGGAAGATGGTCTGGTGTGCTCTTAGTGTATTGAAGAGATCATTAAACTGACGAGGCTCAGGGCAGGGATCAGCCAGAAGCCAGAGTGCAGAGGACTGAGACCCAGATGACCAGCTCTTGTTAGGGAAAGGGCTTCAGAGAGCTCCCAAAGTAGGTTGGAGGTTACTTCTCAATTGATGATAATTATATTTTTCCAAGTGTTCAGGCCAAAACCGCTGAAGTTTTTTTTGTCTCCTACTTTCCCTCCACCCCTCTCTACTCCACACACCTATCAACAAATTTCTCTGTGAGACTCTTAGAATTTGTCCAGAATCACACCACAGTAATGATCTCTACCACAATATCCCTGCTTCTATTCAACATTACTTCTCACCCTTGAAGCCTTCTGTGACTTCTATTTTTACCTCCTCCCCTCCCCTACCCCACACAACTAAGCCATCAGCAAATTTGCTTATGATAACCTCACAGACAAAGAACATGTTCAGAATCACACCACATTAATGATCTCTACCGCAATATCCCTGTTCCAAGTCACCAGCACTTCTCACTTGCAACAGCTTCCGACCCAGTGTCCCTCTGTACCTCTATGCTGCAACAGAGCTTATACAGGATGAAGGGACAAAGGAAAGCCCTCTACAGTTTCCTCAAACTGCCGACAGAGTGACTCCAGAACAAGCACAAGGGAACACACCTCTTCTCTTCTATGGATTCTGATTTCACTCAGAGTAAAAGCCCAAGTCTTTCCGATGGTCTGGGCCCTGCTACCTCTCCACCTTCAGCTCTCCCCCACCCTTCTTCCTGCTCATTCACAGTTGTTTCCTTGGCCACATCAGACATGCTGTCACCTCCAAGCCACTGCACCTGCTGTTCCCTCCCCCAGGTTTTCAGCTGGCTCTTCCAGGCCTCCGCCCCGATGTAACATCAACAGTGAGACCTTCCCTGACTACACTGCATGAAACAGTAACCACATTCTCTCCCTACCCCAGTCCTGCCAACACTGCCTATCCCCCTTTGCTGATTTATTGTACTGCATAGCAACTTACTACCGTTGGCCTGCTCTACGTTGACATGTTTTTATTATCTATATCATCTGAAAATAATATATACTGCAGGAGATTGGGAGCTTTAAAAATTTTCACTGCTCTCTCTCCTGGCATGCCATAAGCAAGCATTCAATAAATAACTGTTTAAAGAACAGACAAGTCCAAGCGATTGTCTTCCCAGTTCAGTTCACCCTGCTGCTGCTTCTCACCAGAAGGATGGGAGGTAATTTCCCCTTTTCGGTTCGTAACATTTGATAGCAACGGACTTAAAACAAAGATTCTCTTTCTTTGATCCCCTTTTCTTTCCCTCCTGCAGTGTGAAAAGAGATTGTGTTTGTCAAAATAAATGGCACAGGGACTATAAACATTCCCTGTACTACAGACATTTTCTGAGGCTGAATTTAAGCAGTAAAGATGTACTGCAGTGAAGTTGTGTGCTGAGGACCACCCTGCAAACTGTGTTTGAGAGACATTAATGAGTTGTATGTAGGCCTGGAAATATGCTAAATATTCAGAAAACGTTATAGTATATCTGAAATAAAAGTAAACTTTCATCCAAAAAAAAGAACAGATAAATCCAGTTGCTAATTTACAGATTAAGAAACTGAGGATCAGGGAGACCCCATGCCTTGTCTTTGGTCTTATGGTGAGACAGGGTAGAATGCTGTCTAGAACCTTCAATTTCCACTGCCCATTGCAGCATTGTTTTTTACTTCACCATGCTGCTTTTAAACTTCCTAGAGTGCTGAGAAATTTCCATTGCAATTATTAACTACTATATATTTTTTCTCATCAGTTCAAACAGAAGAAATCCCATTTCTTTCTTACCTTTATCTGTTGAATTAGTGTTTCATCTTCTGGCACAGCAGGGTCTATAGCAATGATAATGCCCTCGTAGCCATTGTTATCCAGCCGAACAAGGGAAGTATTGGACCCCTGCAGCAGGTATAGGGCCAAGAGGAAGACAAAACTTCTGAATAACCCCATTGTTCCTCTTGAGTTGTTCCCAGCCCCAATGTTGTTCAAGAAGCTTTTCTTTCACCTTTAATCTCTCTCTATATATATACTCTTAAACATTGTCAACGTTGGCTGATTATGCAACATTGACTGTATAAAGGTCAAAGTTACACATGTGGGAAAATATTTGGCTTCAGTTTACGCAATCGTTTTATTGTATATTATTGTAAAACTGATCTGAATCATAGAAGAGTTCAGATCTTTTAATAAAATACATTGCACATATTCCTTTGGGGACATATTTTCTATACTTTTTAATTCTAGCTAATTTCCTCTGTATAGACATATATTTTGTATTTTCTGAAGAGTGCAATGTGAAAATAAACAAAATTTCATAATAATATTAATAGAAACAATACTGCTAATTTTGTTCTTCAGTTTTACAGAGTGATTTAATTATTATTTACTAACGGTATAAATAATAGAAGAGAATGTAAGATTACTAAATGTAAATAATGCCCAATTAGGTAAGATGGCTTTGAACCCTAATTTAAATATTTTTAAGACTGATAAATTAAGGCAGATTCGATGAAGTTATTAGAGTAAATCTTCAAAAATCCTGTCCAGTAAAGAATGAGTAGAACTTGTTTTTAATCAAGTATATCAAAAAAGAATAGTATGTGTTGGTTATTATTGAGGCAGAGTGAATCATATTAATAGTTAATATTTATTCGGTACTTACCAGGGCAGAGATTCTCTCACTTAATCCTCACTGCAACTCTGTAACATAAGTACGAATATTATCTTCATTTTATATTTGGGGAAACTGAGGCACACAGTTTCAGTAACTCGCCAAGATTACATAGCTAGTAAATGGCAGAGTCAGTATTTGAACCCAATAGTTTTACTCCAGAGCCCATAGATTTTATCACTTCACAATAAGGCAATATTGTTTTATAAGGCAAATAATATAATACGGTTTGGTGTGTTTGTTTTTTGTTTTTTTTGCTGTACGCGGGCCTCTCACTGTTGTGGCCTCTCCCGTTGCGGAGTACAAGCTCCGGATGCGCAGGCTTAGCAGCCATGGCTCACGGGCCTAGCCGCTCCGCGGCATGTGGGATCTTCCCAGACCGGGGCACGAACCCGTGTCCCCTGCATCGGCAGGCGGACTCTCAACCGCTGCGCCACCAAGGAAGCCCACCCAATAAGGTTTTTTAAAAATGAAAAAAGGGGGTCAGGATTGGACTTATAATATTGACTTAATGTCTAATCCTAAAGGAAAGGAGCTGGGACTCATCAGAAACCCAAAAGAGAACTAAAAATAAAATAGTAAAAAATATCTTTAAATTAAGAGCTTAAGTAGTAGGATACCTATGTTGCATTCTGAACAAGCAAGAGATTTTATCAAGGTAGAAATTTTATCATTTAACATTCCATCCCAAATTCTCCTCTTCTCTGGGAATTTAGGTGAACAGTGCTGAATTCCCCAGGGAGAGTCAGACTTCTGGTTACCATGGTGACACAAAGGTCTCCTGTCATGGGACTTTTAAATCTTGGGTCAATCACATGGTAAGACAGTAACAGCCAGTTTTTTTACTTAAGAGAAGAGGATTTGGATTGTTATTATTGAGGCAGGCATATAGTCTGTGATTTCACTTTTGATTTCCTGGAAGGAATGATATTTGTAATATCTTCATTTTAAAAAAATGAAAAGAGCTTCTTTCTGAGTTGTAAAGCTGAGTTACTTACCCTTATGTAATGTCCTGAAGGCAAAATTGTATTTCTATTAATATGAGTTATTAACACAGAACTTAGGGTATAAATAGGTTGGAATTCCTCCTTTGATACTGTTTCTTCCTCCTTTTCTGGATCTCCCTATCCACAGTGTGTGTATTCTGTTCTAGATTCCTTGTGCTAAGCATACATTCATCAGAATCCTTTCCTGCCCTCTAGAGCCAGATCTGGAAACCAGTCTCTCTTTCCCCACTACTAGTGCCCAATTTATGTGAGGTTGTGGTTCCCTCTGTACCTAGTTAGGTAAGTATCTGCTTTGCAGACAGTGTTTTGGGGATAGTGGAGGAAGTATCCTTCTGCGTTCAGACTTGGAGAGAAGTATTAGAAATCGCAGCTGTGGCTTCAGGTCAAGTCATATTTCTTAGTCCAGTTTCACCACTGATCTACCCAATATTTTGATTATCTGTCTGACTCCTATCTATTAGTTCCAACCTCTGAAAAGGAAATGGCTGGGTTTGTGTGTGTGTGTGTGTGATTTTAAAGCCCCAAACATTAAATAGGGAAAAATATAAAATCACATATTTGTATATGTTCTTGGAACATCCCTCCATTAAGGGGTTCTTATTGGCCCTTCTTCCTACTTAGTGTCTAGCTTTCCCCTTTCTTTCCTCACTCTCCGCTTCTCACTCATTCCTTTCAAGATTATAAATTCCTGGAACTCCAAATACTTTTTCTCTATTCTACAAAGTAGTATATTAGCTCTCTCCTGCTCCTGCTCCCAAACTTGTACATTTAAACCTGTTAAAGCGAGATATTTATGGTTATAAAGAGCTATGTAATCTTACATAAACAAAAGGAAGTCTGCCTTGCTACAGGTTCTCCACGTGGGGATGGACAGTCAGAGATGATTTCATTTTCTCTCATTGTGAGAGAAACTATGCCCTGTTCAACTAATCTCTTTACAGTGCTAACCACATTAAGCCCTCAATTCTTTGAAATTTTTTTCATCTCATGATAAGCAGTTTGGTAGCCTTCTTACAGAATTCTTAGCCACCAGATTTTCCAGCTCCAATTCCTCTTGCACATCACCAAATTATCTCATGTACAATGCCATCTTTCCCTTCTCTAATTCTTCAAGAGAGTATCCTTACCTTCAGGTTGGCATGATCCTTTACTTGCTATTCAGAATGCATCACAATCTGGTCAATTTATATCAATAGTTTCCATTTTATCTTCCAGTACTGCCTAGAATAAACCTTTCCTCTAATCCATAAGATCTACTCATATTTTGTGAAAAATTACTTTTACTTTCTATTATGATATCCTTGACCACATTCATTTTTCGAATAATTCAATATCTAGCTCAAATTCTGCTTCCTATGAAGGTTTCCCTGACCAATCCCTCCTGTCATTTCCCTTCTCTGAACTTCTGTACGCTTTGAATAATAACATGGTTTCCTACACAGGAAATCCTCCAAATTTCAGAATTTAGGGGTTGAGGTTTTGAATATCCTCATAATGGAATTTTAGTGCTGGAAGGTACCTGAGACACCATCTAGTTCAACCACTGATATTATGGATGACAGTACATGTCCTAGGAAGGTAAGTGACTTAGTGACAAAACTCCAACCAGAACATCTGATTTTTGCCCAGTGTGACCTCTTCTCATGGCTTTCTGCTTGCCAACACTGAACCAGTCTTTCCTTACTCTCCCTGGCTGCTGCTG